>NC_142939.1:49083354-49085854 GCF_046866305.1 Octopus bimaculoides
TAATATTCCCTTCAAACTTTGATTTTGTGACCTGCGCGTTAATGTTTTGAAACTTACGTATCTTTCATTGCATTTCGGACAGACTCAGCGCTGAGTTGCTAAAACAGAATTTTCTAGAATTTTCTAGAAGTTTCAAGAACTTTCTAAAGGTTTCGTGAATTTCTAGAACGTTCTGGAAACATATATAGTAATATAAATACCGGGACCGTAAGCTGAAACATCTCAGTTTAATTTTAGCTGCCCAAGTGGAGACAAGTTTGGGGAAAGCAAAGTTTGAAGGAAATAGCCATTAAAAAAATTTTTTGCTAAGGATAAGCAAATAAAAAATAATAGCTGCTACCCAAGGACAAAAATCGTGTTGCACAGTGTAATTTTTCTACTTTATGTTCAAGGACGGCAATTTTAAGGAAAAGGGGTTTGCCGACACCATTCAACACCAGTAAGTACTTGATTGGTACTTTATTTTATCGATCTCAAAAGGAGGAACGGCAAAGTTGAACTAGGTAGGTTTTGAACTCAGAGCCGGAGTTCAAATATTGCAAAGTATATTTAGCGGTTCTGTCAAGCCACAAAGAAAATAAAAGTCTAATGTATCACTCAGGTACGAGTTTATTTTGTTTTCTTCATAGGCGGGGAAGAGTTGTGAGTGATTAATTAATTCAATCTCGGTATGTTACTGACACTTTGTCCTGCCACCTCAGAAACGAACAATCTCACCAGGTGGGATTTAAACCAAGAACTTAGATAGGTAAATCTAGGCATCAAATTTTATCAGTCGGTTATTGGGTGTAAAAGAATATTCAATGAAGGGCTGTGATATATGATATCTTTGTTTCTATCTATAGCAAGAATGATATACCAACAGAGATTACTATCTATAGCGAGAATGATATAAAGTACTATATATATCAACATTCATAGCGAGAGCGATATCACAGAAATATGTATGAATACCCATAGCAAGAATATCATTGCAATATATATTGGAATTTATATCACTGCAGTAGCTGTTGGTAAGAATGATATAACAACAATAGATACTAATAATCATAGAGAGGCTGATGGGATACGATAGTGTTTATAGTAAAACTGATAACAAATGATAGTATACGTCATTATGCATAGCAAAAGGAAAGTATATAACAAGCGATATGCATGTTAATATATATATATATATATATATATATATATATACACACACATATATACTCATGTATATAAATGTTTATATATCTATGAGTTTATATACACTATTGTTCACATCAAATCTGATATCAAACATTATATATATGTGTGTGTGTGTGTGTGTGTGTGTGTGTGTATAAGTATATATGTGTATGTGTGTATATATATATGCATACATGCATACATACACACATGCATACATATGAGTATGTACACGCATGTACACACACACACACACACACACACACACACACACATATATATATATATATATATATATACATGCGCACGCCTTATCTATAGCAATACTGGTATCAAACATAATGTGTGTGTGTGTGTGTATGTGCATTATCATCCATAACAAAGCTGATATCAAACAATGAATGTAACACATATCAAATAGCAATGCAGCAAACATTGGTGTTCATAGCAAAAATGCTATCAGTCCATGAGACATCAGTCTTCCTTAGCAAAGCGATATCAGTAATATCTGTAGTGCTTCCATTAAAGAAACGATATCAACGCAATCAGAACTGGTGCCAAGAGCCAAAATATATTATCAGAGCCATCTACATTGATATGCAAACAACAAAGAGGTATCAATGCAGCGTTCCTCGTCATATACAAGCAGAGCAGAATCTATTTCTTTGCATTCTGCACTGTTATTCATGGAACTAAGCACAAACCAAAAAAAAAAAAAAAAATGATATCAGTTGAATCTGAATTGGTAGAAGAACATGGCGAATATGTGTGCCACAATATTTTCACAGACTTCTATAGTGATATACGCTATCTTTAGAATCTGCTCTGGTGTCTAAAGTAAAAATGATATCTGTGGCAATGTGTGTTAATATTGACAGCAATTAATTAGTAACGCAAAAAAAAAAAAAAAAAAAGATGACAATGAAAAAATAACAAAATAATAAAATCTAGATTTCGATTGGGCAGAAAAACACTCAACATGATCATTAGTAACTGGTTGTTGTGTTATTATTATTATTATTTTTTAAAATTCTTTTCTTTTACTCGTTTCAGTCATTTGACTGCGGCCATGCTGGAGCACCGCCTTTAGTCGAGCGAATCGACCCCAGGACTTATTCTTTGTAAGCCTAGTACTTATTCTATCGGTCACTAATGCCGAACCGCTAAGTTACGGGTATGTAAACACACCAGCATCGGCTGTCAAGCTATGTTGGGGGTAACAAACACACACACACAGATATATATACGACGGGCATCTTTCAGTTTCCGTCTACCAAATCCACTCACTGAGGCTTTGGTCGGCCCGAAGCTATAGTAGAAGACACTTGCCCAA
>NC_142939.1:49088354-49100854 GCF_046866305.1 Octopus bimaculoides
ATACACGCACACACGTATACAAACGTATATATATACACACAAGTTTCCAGCCATTGTCACAGAGTACTTGTAATCAGGACCAGCCTGGATCCAATATCGTGAAGTCCAATGAATGTACATTGCAATATACGTAGGTTGCTCCTAAATCGTATGGTTCCGGGTTCAGTCCCATTACGTGGTACCTAGGGCAATGTCTTCCACTATAGCTGCGAGCCGACCAAACCCTTGTGAGTGGGTTTGGTGTATCGAAACTGAAAGAAACCCTTCGTGTATGTATGTATGTATGTGTGTGTGTGTGTGTATGTATGTATATATATATATATATATATATATATATATATATATATATGTATGTATGTATGTATATATGTACGTATGTGCGTATGTATGTGAATATGTATGTATAGGTATATCTATATGTGTGTGTTTGTGTATGTGTTAGTCTACCACCACCGCTAAAGCGGTGTTGATTTGTTTAGGTTCTGTAACTTTAGCGGTTCGAGAAAAGAGACCATAGAATAAATGAGAGGCATAAAAAGATTAAGCACTCAGTCGATTCGTTCGACTAAACCCTCCAAGTTATTGCCCCCAAGGATAGTGGTACAAATAAAGCACCATGAAGTGACAACTGATGCTGATTGTAGAGAACAAACACCGAAGATGTTACCCACATCTGTCTGAAAATGTCATCACGATTCGGTCAGTTAATGAAGTATATGGTAGTTAAAACTCTGTACAGTGAAATCTGCAGATTGGATAGTCTTAGGGTATCGTCAACTATAATATAAATGAATTTTGGTAGAATGTTTCCGTCAAAATTGAAGCATGACAAACCAGACATAATGATCTGAGACAGAAAATGAAGTATGTTCAGTAGTGGAAATCGGTCGTCTTGCAGATGTTAACACAACATTAAAAATAAAAGAAAAATGTAAACTGTGCCAAAACTAATTAGAACTCCGCAAATACTCCAACTGGGTTATAGCTTTAGATTTAAACTGGTGATTATTGGGGTACTTCGTTACATAACTGAACTGTCTCTGCAACAATGCTAAGGAGCTGGGTTTCACAAAAACAGAACAGACACGGCTAATTAGAAGATTAGAGCCAGAAACCATTAAAGGCACCGTGAAAATATGTAAAACATTTTAGAAGTTTAGCCTGTAATAAGTGTATAAACACATGTGGAGACACACAAACATACGTATGTGTGTGTGCGTGTAAATATATATATATATACGCCCACATATACTCTCACATTCACACATATACATGTACACACGTATTCAAACGTATATACGTACGTACATCATTACCTAATTGATACTGTTGAAATTCCAATGAAAAGGCCTTGTTTTTGAGACACTTTCGTGATTGTCAATTTTCAAAAGTAAAATAAGAACACATCCATACACATACATTCATATTTACATACACACACACACACATCTTTTTACCTCCATATATAAATATTGATAGATAAATAGATAGATAGATAGATAGAGTGAGATAGATAGATAGATAGATAGATAGATAGATAGATAGATAGATACACAAAAGATTACTTGCACACTCTTATATGCTCACGTCCATACCCAAACATGTTGAATCCATCTATCTATCCATCCATACTACATACAGCTATACATGCATGTATCCATAAATGAATACATACATACATACATACATACATACATACATACATACAAACATATATCTACAAACCTACATTCAATCAGATCAAAGTATATGAACCAACACACCAATAAACTAAAATGGAGTTAGTAGGTTAAAATTTCTAGAGAGATGCAGATGCGGTGCTTTTAGTGGTTTTCTGCTGTCTCAGAATAACAGAATAGGGAGTATGTGGTGCAGGAATGCCGTAGAGTAAAAGTTTATATATCGCGTGTTTATATGCTTTGAATGGCAGCACGGCGATAATTAACCACATAACAAAGACTTAAAAACCATTAGCGTTTACCTACCGAATTTTTCTCAACTTTCTGTGTGCAAATTTGTTTATGTGTTTGTCTATGAATTGTGTATTTATGCGTGTGGGTGCGAGTGATAGGGCTGTGTATGAGTGTACGTATACACATACATGTGTGTGTGTGTGTGTCTGTGTGTGTGTGTCTGTGTGTGTGTGTCTGTGTGTGCGTGTGTACGCGCGCGTGTGGGTGGTAGTTGTGTGTGTGTGTGCATATATATATGTATGTATGTATATATATATATATTATATACGTATGTATCTATGTACGTATGTACGTATAGGGGGTTGTAATAGATAGATATATAGATAGATAGATAGATGCATACATACATACATACATACATACATACATACGTATATATATATATATATATATATATATATATACAAATAGTAAATGAGTATATGCATATATACGTACAGGTATGTGCATACCGACATCCACCTGTATGTATAGGTGCATATCTGGGTACAGGACATTGCAAACAAACGTAGACGAGAACACACGAGCCACATAGAGAACATTCTCCTTCATCAGCCACCCACGTTTTAACACCGGCGTTTCGACGAGCTTCGGGCAGGACGCATCGTTAAAATGGCTCGTCCCATGGATCGCAGATTAAATTTGTATACGCAAATTAAATTTAGCCATTGAGGAATGTAGTGGCGGACAAAAAACAAGACAGGAAAACAAACAGAAAAGGCTTTACGGCCAGACGAGAAAAATTATGTGTGTAAGAACGCGATGAGGCACGGAATATGTATATATACACACACACACACATATGAATATATATACATATACAAATATACAGATGTATGTACATATATATGTCTATGTGAGTGTGTGCGTGCGTATATGCTTGCTATGTATGTATGTAACCTCTCTCAGTCCGCTTTCCCAGTTCCCGACACGCTCGTTAAAAAGTGCCGCCAACTCCGACACCACACATGATACTTTTATCATTAAACTCGTCGTTTCAAAGTCATTTCTAATTTTACAACTCACAAAGCGCCTACTTTTTCCATCTCTTCTTTTTCTTCTAGTTCTTGTAGTTGCTGCTAATGATTTTGAGGCTGTTGTTGTTGTTGTTGTTGTTGTTGTTTCCGCCTGTTTTAAAAAGTAACAACAACCAGTTTACTGCTCGCAGTAGGGAGTAAGTACTCTTAGACAGACTCTTGCTGGTTTCTCCTCATAAACTAATCATCATAGACAGAAGAATAAGTCAAAACTCTTTTAGAAAGATAACTGACGTTCAAGAGTGGTGGAGAAGAAAATGAGCGTCAGGTAGGTCGGCAGGAATTCTTTTTTCATTTTTAACCCGTTGTCTCTTTTGTCTTCATTTAGTGGTTTTTGAATTTTTAGATAAAATTTTACTAAAAAGCAAAAAGGGAGATAGCTAAAGAACAAACGATTATCTTCTGAACTTCATTAGCTTACGACTGTTTCTGCTATGATCTGTGGTGGACACATTGTTGAGTGCCTGAGTAACATTTAATAGCTTCATCGGAGCTGCAAATATGAGGTGCAATTTATTTGGGACAACAAATACATTTAAGCACATATACTGAAAAGCATCATATATATATATATATACGACGGGCTTCTTCCAGCTTCCGTCGACCAAATCCTATCCCCGTGCTTTGGTCAGCCCGAAGCTACAGTAGAAGACACTTGCCCAAGTTGCCTACTGCGTGGGACTGAACCCGGAACCATGCTTTTGGTTTGCAACCTTCTTAACACACAGCCACGGCTGCGTCGTACAACATCGAAAGCAAAATCTTTCATGGACACTGCTGGCCCTATTTTCTCTTGACGAATTGCTAATGTCAATGTAGCACATCGAGTTTCTAATCTAGAAGACGTAGGTTTCAACACTAAAAGATATAAAATGATTGTTATGTGTCAATGAGAGCGCGTCTACGTGATCATTCGTCCAATAAGAAATAATAGCTAGATCTCCCTCAAATTGTACCGGATAGTCTTAGATAATGGCGACTTAGATGCAGTATGTCTGCATCAAGAGGAAATGGTCATATCAGAAGTATCTCCGAGCATAGATCTGCTCATTGGGAACTAAGCTAAATTACTACATGGGTGTAACAACTCTGAACATAGGTCTTATCGATTTATAACCAACCTTAGCTTAAAGAATAAATTGTTCTGTCTATCGTCCCTTATTTTCGCACAAGACTGAAGAATTGTTGTTGTTGGTGTTGGTGGTGGTGGTGGTGGTGGTGGTGGTGGTAGAGGTAATAAATCGCATTAGTGTTTGTGGTCGAGACATCATTGAGAGTTTTAGCAGCGTTGCTGATAAGAGCATTGGAGTTGGTGGTGGTGGTGGTGGTGGTGGTGGTAGCGTTGTTGGTGCTGATACTGGTGCTGGTGTCGGTGGTAGTATTGGTGTTATTTCCGATATTGCTGATGACGGTTGTGGTGGCAGTGTTGTTGTTGCTGTTGCTGCTGTAGGTGGTGGTAGCAATGGCGGTGATGGGGTGGTGGTGGTGGTGGTGGTGTTAGCGTTAATGTAAGCGTTTGTGAAGATGAAGTACGGTCGGCATTAATGATATGAAAGAGCAGCAACAGGTTTGTTTATTAGAGGTATACAGGGTGAACGCACCTTTAATGGAAGGTCTTAAACGGGTGGACAACGTAAAAACCAAAATACATCCATATAATCCAGTACAATAGGATTCACTCGAACGGTTATCGATTACCATTACCACAATTATTATTATAACAATTATTATTATTATCAGCATTATTATTATTATTAGTGTTGTTGTTGCTGTTGTTATTATTATCATTTTTTTTTATTATTGTTATTCATCCATTTTTATGATTGTTCTTTTTTTTTTTTTTTTTTGGTCTTTTTTGTTCGGCATACTGATGTTCCTTCTGTTGGTACCAATTATGGGAATTCACAGAATTCACAAGTGCTGTATTGAAAGTGGAACTATTTTGGAAACGTTGGCATCAGAGATATCAATCTCGCTTGCCCTTCATTCCCTCCTCCTGAACCGCCCACCATCCCATCTCTCCTCCTCCTCCTCCTCCCTCCGTATTCCTTTGAAATCGGTTTTAAATGTGTCCCGTTTACTTGTATTCTGCCAACAGATTCACAAAAGAAATCAAGAAAAAACATGAAAGAATACAAAAACATCAACATAAATCAAAACCGAAGCAAAAATCCGCCAACAACATATATAACATATAATGTATATGCACACACACACACACACACACATATATGTAGCTGAAGTAACAGAATGGCCCAAGGTCCGATAGGTTCGTGCGTGTGTTGGCACCTATAAAACTAGTCACAGGTCAAAGGCCCGGGTTTATATAGTTGTTACTTTTCTGCTAAATATACATTATATTCATATTTTGAGTTCTATTTTTTTCGTGTTTGCCGCAGCCAAATAACTGAAACAAGTAAAAACAATAAAAAGAATAAATATATACATACATATATATATATATGGGAGAATGTACGAAAAAAAACAACAGACGAGGACAGGTGGTATATATATATATGTGTGTGTGTGTGTGTGTGTGTGTGTGTGTGTGTGTGTGTGTGTGTGTGTGTGTGTGTGTGTGTGTGTGTGTTTGTCCCTCCAACATCACCTGACAACCGATGCTGGTGAGTTTACGTCCCCGTAACTTAGCGGTTCGGCAAAAGAGACCGATAGAATAAGTGCTAGGCTTACAAAGAATAAGTCCTAGGGTCGATTCGTTCGACCAAAGGCGGTGCTCCAGCATGGCCGCAGTCAAATGACTGAAACAAGTAAAAGAGTAAAAGAGTGCCTAATTTCGGACACAAGGCCAACGACCGTGCTCAAATCCTGTAGAGTTTAATTTTACCTTTCATCTTTTTGAGATCGATAAAAAATAAAGTAGCAGTCAAATACTAATTGATGTTGTCGATTCTAACCCCCTCTCTCAAGAATTGCTGGCATTGTGCCAAAATTTGAAACTTTTGCTGCCACTACTACTACCACTACTACTACTACTACTACTACTAATAATAATAATAATAATAACCCTATTAGTTGTAGTGGTGGTGGTCATGGTGTTTGCGTTGATGATAATGATGATGTTCCTTTGGCACAAGGCCACAAGCCGTTAAACTCCAAGCCAGCCAATGCAGGGGAAGAAATCACGTTATGTTCCATCGTATTATCTGTCCCCTACCTCCATTACAGAGCTGTGTTGTGTTGTATTCTACAAGTCGTTAACTAATCTACAGGCTCCAGTAACACAGGGATTCTTTAAATAACATGATCAGCAAACCGAACGAGAGGGTCATACGATCTAATTGTTAATTAGGCGCCGTGCGGTTTCAGATTGTTTAGATAACTGTATTCACATCTGTTATTTTAGTTAGAATCATTTCCTGTTCGCCGTTACAGCAGTAGCAGCACTTACTGTGGCAGCGTGTTGCGAATAGCGAATGTCCTGCTTTGCTAAACAAACTCCTCGCATTGAATCGACATCCATGACCTGCAACCCATGACCTGCAACCCGTGACCTGTGACCCGTGACCCATGACTTGTATCTCGTGATAAAAGCTTCGTTCGTCAGCTGCTTTACCGCATCGTTCCTGTTCATAGCGACATTGAGAAACAGATGAAAGCCACAAATGTCTTGCTCTTTTATATTTATTCTTTTTGTTGCTATTTTTTTTTAACGTTTTTAACCCAAGGATGGACCTGATCAAGCAGACCTATGACGAAGACGCTCCAGCAGTAACCATCCTGTTTTTTTTTTGTTTATCTATAACTACTATAAGCCATGTTATAAAAAAGAGGTGAATTTGTAGTTGAGAGAAGTCCGCTTCCTATTTTTGATATGTCGAACGACCTCATATAGGCACTGGTCGATAATGTTTACAACACTAGCGCCGCTTCTATTTCATATTTGAATTTATACTTACGTATTCATTGTCCGGACATACTAACACATAGTTTTCACACTTTATGAATATAACCCGTGGATTGTTGGTTCTATTCGCCTCCGATTCGGTTCGGGTACATGATGTTAATAAGCTACAGAAATGGCGAAACATCATCCCTAAATGCGATTTGGGGTGAGTTGTCTCGCTTGCCCATAACTTCCACACGTTTTAACACCCGGCACTTTGAGAGAGTAATCTCCACCGGGCCAAATCACAGCCTACTGGCAAATATACAGTCCATGTACGTTAGGCGTGTACGGTCGATAATGCTAGTGTCCAGAGTTTGATTGCTGGTAATGGCTATTTCACTTAAGTGAGATAATTTCATTGAGAAAGGCATGAACATTATAATAACTTAATCTTCTATCTTACCGAAACGCACACAATTGTTCATCCGTTGAAGAATGTCTCTGATCATGGGTGGCCGAGCAATTAACTCACTGCCGTAGTTGAAACCGTAACAAAGCTCTTGACAAACATGTGTCCCAGATTCGTTTTTCATTCGTAGCTAGTTCACTTAAATATCTTTATTATGTTTAGTGAAAAGTCATAAGTCTTACAAACTCTAATTATCAGGTATCAAACCAATAACTCATTATTTATATGCTCAACACATTAGGAAAAATGACCACAATTCAAGTAAATGAATAATTAGTAATTAATATTTTATGATCAGCTTTTCCTTCGTGAGGTGCGTCTAGAAAAGTGTGAATCGAAACAATAGTAAACCGCGTGTGTTACAAACACACAAATTGTTGAAAGGGAGATGATGTTCTCTGATGACGAAAGTCAACAGTGATCAAATATTCACGGTCAAAGCTGCTAGAACGTTATAAGAATAAATAGGTCTCGCGAAACTGTTTGCGTTTTTCCTTTTAGTTTGGACGTAGAAGTAATTATTATTGTTTAATGCAACCATAGTGTGGAAAGAGGAATAGAATTGAAGTTTATGAATCCTGAATAAATTCATATGCTTATATCTAATAACCGAGCATCCTATAGTTAAAGTACAGGGTTTTGTAACTCAACGAGGAAAAGCGCATGTCAGCTTATAGTCACGTAACCCTACATGCTAAGTTCGACTCCACTCGATGTAGAAATCATTATATTAGAGACAGCACGTCGGACAAAATGTTTAGCGCCGTTTCTTCCGGTTTTACGATTTGAGTTCAATTTCTGCAGAATCGGCTTTGCCTTTCATCCATTTGGGGTCGGTGAAATAAATACCAGTTGATCACGACGGTCGATATAATCAACTAACTTCTCCTCGCAAAAGTTCAGGCGTTGGTGCCTCTAGCAGAATGGTTTATACTAAGGACGGCAGAATCAGTGAAGTGACAACCAAACGGTGAAGTGACAGACTATTGAGATAGTTTACCTTTTTTTTACATTGCGTGTTCAAATCACGGTAGGGGTTGATTTTGCTTGTAGCTGATGGCGGTGGGAGGGGGGGGGCGAAGAAGAACTAAAAGTGGCAAAAAGAGACAGAAATATTAAGACCAAGACAGGACAAGGAAAAGCAGAGAGAACAGACACGCGGACAAAGCAATAAACGAGAACCATCTGCTGATGTAGAGGCTATGGAGTGTTGGTGAGCGAGGTACTAGCATATGTGATTACAAATCTAAATTTTTCTTTACAGCTGATAGTCTAATTGGTTATATAAGTGAAGACAATGTTTAACGCTAGTATTGTTGTTATTCGTAACCACGTAGCGATGTCTATTTTACAGAATATTAAATATCTATAGATATGTAATTACTGAACGTGGAATGCTTCAGACTGCAAACCATTGTACCAATGAAATAAAATAACAACGCTATAAGAAATTTACTATCAATTGTTAATATTATCATCGTTATTATAACTAGTGGTGTTTTGTACTTGTTGTTGTTGCAACTGTCTCGAGAATAATTGTTTTCATAACTTTGTATGTTTCCTTCGCACTCTAATATATATTCATACATACATGTATATATATATATATATATATATATATATATATATATATATATATATATATATATATATATATATATATGTGGTTGTGTGTATGTGTATATATACATATATATATATATATATATATATATATATATGTATACGTATATATATATGTATATATATATAAATATATATGTATGTATATGTATATATATATATATATATATATATATATACACATGCGTAAGTATATATATATATATATATATATATATATATATATATATATATATATATGCATCCACACACATCCACATATAATGATTCGTAGTCGTCTTCGTGAGACAAAGTAGTAATGTTAAATGTTGCATTCATAATAATTATTGATTTCACCAACAATAGAAAAACAATAATACACATCTATATACATGCATACTTTACATAAATATATATATAAATATATATATATATATTTGTATATGTAAATGTATAGTTTTATAAGTATATAAATATATGTATGTAACTGCTCATATACATTTGTACATATATGATTAGTGTGACGGCGTGTGTGTGTGTGTGTGTGTGCTATTCTTTCATAAAATATAATCAAACTCAATCACATTTGTTATAAAAGAGTAATTGTTAAAGCAATTTATTCATATCTAAGAGAGAAGAGTCTTGTCAGCATTTGAGATATCAGCAGGTACGGAAGTCGAAATACGCGCATACATTCATACATGCATACATACGTACATACACACACACACACACACATACATACATTATATATATATATATATATATATATATATATATATATATTCGAAAGTACGTATTTACATATATGTATCCACACACATCTATAGATGCAGGAGTGATTGCGTGATAAGTAGTTTGCTTACTAGCCACATGGTTCCAGGTTCAGTCCCACTGCTTGGCACCTTGGGCAAGTGTCTTCTACTATAGCCTCAAGACGACCAAAGCATTGTGAGTGGATGTGGTAGACGGAAACTGAAAGAAGCCCGTACGTAGATAGATAGAGAGAGAGAGAGAGAGAGAGAGAGAGAGAGAAAGAGAAAGAAAGAGAGAGGGATAGAGAGAGAGAGAGAAAGAGAGAATGGAAAACCACAATAAGACACGATACGTTCACAATGAAAATTGTAAGTTTGACGCTCAAAGAAATTATGACGTTTCAGATATTTGTACTTCTTCACAATATCGTGTATGACATTTGATCTTGTTTAGACTCGAACTTACAATACACTGGGCGAGAAGTCAAAGAACTTACTATCGTGGCCATCTTGAGGTAACGTTTATATTTTGCTATTAATTTCGACTGGAAGCTTTCGACTTTATATCTTAAAATATAAAACTAAAATTAAAGCTCACACATAGCACTGGTAAACTCTGTAAAATAAAACAGTAACAAGAAAAATTGCGTCAACAACAGCTAGCTACAATAACAACGACAACAATAACAATAACAGTAGACACTACAGCAAGAATAACTACAGCAAGAACAAAACGATATTAAAGTGTAAATACATGAAAATAAGACATACACAAAATGTCCACTTCATCTTCTGCTAATGCGAACATTTCCTTCCTTCTATGAGACAGATCGATCTAGAAATCTTTTAATATTTTCCATTATAAATTTTATGTAAGAAACAGGACAAAGACTGTTTGTAAAGATATGGTAGTGCTACCAAGGAATTACTAAGTTCATGTCCAAGATTGGTTCTTCAAATGACGCAATTTAGATCAAGTGCTGATTTATTTTGCTTTCAAATTCGGAAATTTAAAAGCATTAAAATTTACTAAACCGTATCGCAATGAATTTGCGGGTGGTTTATATATTTACTATGTATTTATTATATTTTATTACGAGCATGTTTTACTATCTGTTGCTTATGTTTTCTGCTCTTGCTTTTGTTTCTGTAAACCATTTGGGGTTTTTTGCTGATTTGTTTTACTTTTTGATCATTTCATTATATGTTTTTGCTCTATATTTATTCTTTGTAAACTTACGAGAATATTAAGTCGGTCTCTGTTGTTTAGACTCACACATATGCTACAGACACGTGAACATATAAAGACAGACACACATACAAGTGTGTACAGTTATATGCTAACATATAAATATTTGTGTGTATGTATCTGTGTGGAAACTAAGTCAAATATATGCTATTGTAGGTAAATATTTTCTCCCATATATCGAAATGCACATATAATTATGCGTGTGTGAGTGTATATATATACACACATACACTTGCACAATCCACTATGTACACCTTATACACACTCGCATACATTCAGACATGAATACATGTTCGTAATACTGATATACCATTCATATTTTGTATAAATAATTGCAGTTATACCAATATAGAACATACAAACATACACAACATACAAACGTACACAAAGGCTTACATATAATTAAATATATGATGCTACGACTTTCTATAGAGGAATTTTATTGATATTTTGTCAACACTGTGTATAGACAGATGCATACAGTGTTTGCTTTATTCCACAACTTCGTGAACAGGAAAATAGATATCAACCGGGCCGGTTTCAATCCTTCCATTCGGATCTCATCAGTGATCGAGTACCCTTTTAAACAGTTTAAACATTGTCTGTCTACGCATATAATGTTCATAGCATCAGTTATATATATATATATATGTATATATGTATATATATATATATATATATACGAGGGTAAGTCAAAAATTATCCGCACTTTCACCATAAAATGGCTTTATTTCTGTAACATTGCCTCCTGCTTATGCGTGCTTGTAGTTTGTACTATTGTGGTCACGTGATCGAAGTTTGAGTCTGATCGCACCCACGCCCGCTCCACTAGCAATGTGCGCCAAAGAAGAACAAAGAACAGTGATCCGATTTCTCTAGTCGCAAGGTGTGTCAGGTGCTGAAATTCATTAACACATTACGGGGACAGTGTACTACTGTGTAGAAGTGTGTATGAGTGAATCGCGAAGTTTAAAAGTGGTCAGGTAAACGTGATGCACGAAGGGGTAGCAGGATGCTCGTCAACCTCCACCACTGACAAGAAGATCCAGCTATTCGAGAGATGGTAATGCTTAACCGGTTCACTATTACCATCTCTCGGACCACTGCTCCTTGTTTTCCTTTGGTGCACATTGCTAGCGAAGTATCCATGCTTACACTGTTAAATTCATATTGTGTCCTTCCTTTGGCAAGGAAGAGAGGGCAGTGTTCTTTTACCTCGTGGTTATGTATGGCATGATGTACGCAATTGAAAATTTCGAGGGTTGAGTTTTTTTTAACATTTTCTCTTATCTTTCAGACTGAGCTGTTATTAGCTCCTTCAAGTACTTCTTATTGGGAGAACTGAGTAGAGTGGGTGGTACTGCCCACGAATAAATGTTTTAAAAGGTAAGTGCGGGATGGAAAATAATCCAGTTAATTTTCGATTGTATGTAGGCAGCAAGAAATAGAAGGTCATTGGTTTTGGTCTGTGAGTGAGGAGTCTCGGAACTGTTTGGTGCACTATTGTTTTTTTAAAATTCTATTATAATAATAATGATGATGATGATAATAATAATGACAATAATAAC
>NC_142939.1:49108354-49123354 GCF_046866305.1 Octopus bimaculoides
ACACTTTCAGGGGTCATCTTTTTTCTCAATCTAGGAAGGATGTTTCGCAATAGTTTGTGCTTTATAAATGATTTAATCTTACAAGACTATATAAGACAAAACGGTCAACTTTTCGCATTCCGGCAGCATCATCGAAACATTCATGCGATTGATCGAGTCATTCAACGACGAAATGACAGTCTAGAGCAATGGTTCTCAACCGGGATCCATAAATGATTTTTAAGGGTTCACAACAAAATAGTAAATTGGAAATCCACAATCGTATTTTAAGAGCCCCTGAAAAAAACATACTTTCGATGTATGTATTGCAAGAAGCAGCCAAGTTTCTTTCTCTAACATTTTACATGGATCCACTTAGACAAGTTATTGTGTGTAAAACAGAAAGAAGTATCTATAAAACTAGTTTTTAAACATTGAATACTTATGGGGGTCCACCAGAATGAAATAGTAATTAAAGGACTCCATTGATAAAAAAAAATACTTGAGAGCCTGTAGTCTAGACGTCTGTAAGCATGTACTATATTTATAACAAAATGGCAGAGTTGATTGCAATAAATAGGGAGTATGCATTCTTGGATTGCTGTGTTGAATTTTTTGCTTGTTAAAACATAGCATCTGGACTAAAATTACTAGATTAGTATTGGCTTGATTTAGTTTTTCATTTGGTACAAAATCAATTAGAGAATAGAATTTTTTGTAATATGTTGATACTTCTCTGTAGCGTCTCAATATGGACACAAAGCAAAAGTATTGAAAAGAACTTTGACGGTACATAAACGAGAATGAGTCGCGTAATTCTTAATGCTTCTTGGCAACAACACCGTCCAAAGTAGTAATTGTATGGTAGTCTTCCTACTATCACCTCAGTAATCAGACAAGATCATGTTATGATATGCAGGACACGGCTCTAGCAGCAAGGATGAAATATCCAGTAATATCCTTCTCTGGAAATCCTAGCATGGTCATACAGGTATCGGCAGGCCAAGAAAAGAATATATCAGTCAACCTGTGGAATACTTGTAAAATATTTTTTAGTTACCTGCAAGAGACTACCTTTCTCACTGGGGCGGGATTTATCTCTCATCTGAAATTAACGCTTACTACTGGTTATTACAGCTTACTCTTTAGAATATGGTAGGGAACATTTACAATTTATATTTCCCTATAAAACATAGAGCAGTATTACCAAACATTAAAATTCTATAGTTTACGAGGAGGTTGAAGATGGCGTTCACATCCCGAAAACTGAAGAACTTAATTCATATTGGAGTAAAGATTGTTTGCCAACATAACATGGCAGTCCTGGCTTAGGACGAATGTTGCTGTAATTTAGTCACAGGAGACATCGTCTCCAGCTGGCTATACGACACGATCTGTGTCCTTATATTTTCGAACAAAGGAATCATGACGATGTCTCCTGGGGCTCAATTACAGCAACATTCCTCCTAAACCAGGACTGCCGTGTTATGATGGCAAACAATCTTTACTACAAAGTACTGTTGCTGAATATCTCACGTTGTGAGATTTAAAAATAGTAATTTTTAAAATTCATATTGTTTTGATGTATTGACGTATTTTTAGCATCTTGGTATAAAGTAGTCTTTGTATGAAGTAGCTTTATATTGCTGCCTTGGTTTCAAGAAATAGTCTATTCTTCCGCTGTCTTGGTATAATGTAGTTTTCTTTCATTCTACAGTCTTGGTGTAAGGCGGATTTATATTCTGATGTTATGGTTATATTCTTTCTCTTTCTTGGTATAAATAGTTTATATTCTTCTGATGTCTCGATATAAAATAGTTTTGTGCATTAGTCTTTTGCTCTAAAGAAGCCTTACCTTCTGTTGTTCTGTTATAGAGTAGTTTTGCATTTTTATGCTCTGGTATAAAGAAGTTTTTTTCTACTGTTATCTTGATATAAAGCACTCTTATATTCTTCGCTTATATTGGCATAAAGCGGTTACATTTTTTGATGTCATAGTAAGAAGTAGTTTTATATTCTTCAAATGTCTCGATCTATTGTAATTGAGGAGAATTAAGAAACGATGCTGGTATGAAAACGCCACAATCTTATATGAAAATGCCAAAGATCCAGTTTTCGGTGATATGATAGTTTAAATAACAATGATTTCTAATACAGGCACCACATTGACAATCGTATGAAGTGGTAGTTGAACAGTTGAGGCGATCGATCTCAGTAGCTGATTGGCGCGGGTCTTATCGATCTCTAAATGATAAACAAAATGACAAAAATGATAAACTCCGCACATAAAGAACGTGACTAAATACCGCAAGGTATTTAGTCTCACTACTAAACACATTTCTTTTCTTCATCTATTCTACTTCTCTTCCTCTTTGCTACAATTCAAAACTAAATAAATATCTTGATACACAAATATAGACCGCCATTTCCACGATAAAGAAAGAAAAGAAAAATAAACTAAATATCAACAGCGAAGACTTACAGTCTTTGCCAACCTCCTAGTGAGGTATATCTCAACAAGCTATGGGCATTACCTATCCCCGTTATGGGTAATTAAAAGGCAATAGAGATGTTGTATATTGTGCAAAACAGCAATGTTTAAAGACATCAGGAAGACTGTCTTATTGTTATTGTAAGAGAATCTAATACTATGTATATATTATCTGGTATTGTGTATATAATCTAGTACTGTCTATATAATCTACTAATGTGTATATAGAGAGCGAATATAATCGACATTTTCTCTCTAAGTCAATAAATTCGAGCGATATTTTTATTTCCCACCCTCTTAAGAAGTAGGCTACTTCAACAATAAGAGATTTATACATACATCATACATACAAACATACATACATACATACATACATAAAAATATAAGTGTTTGTGTGTATAAATGTACATGTGCATCATATATATATCTATGGAACACACACACACGCACACACATATATATATATATAAATTTGTGTGTAAGCGTATATGTGTATAAATAGATATATTTATACATATTAATGTATATGTATTATACATATTAATGTATACACACATATATACATACATATATACACAAATGTATATCACAAATACGCAGCTATACACATATATCGAATATGTATGTATATATGTATATGTATTAGCATAGCTTTCTTTCTATCTATCTATCTCTCTCTCTCTCACTGTATATATATATATATATATATATATATATATATATATATATATATATATATATATATATGTATATGTATATATATGAGTATATATATATATATATATATATATATATATATATATATATATATATATATATGTATATGTATATATATGAGTATATATATATATATATATATATATATATATATATATATATGAGTATATATGTATGTATATATATATATATATATATATATATATATATATATACATTCACACACACACGCACACACACACACACACACATAATGCGAGGCGGTATGTTACCAATTTAATGGTCTCCCAAATAGCAAATAAATATGATGATACACATCAGAAATGTAGGTTCACTTTTACCGACATAGGAATCGGATAGGGTAGAGTGGAGTGGAGTCTATCAACAGATTAGTATTTATCAGAGACAATCTTTGAGTGCATTTCTCTACACCATCCCCTCCTCCCTTGCCCCTCCCTTCTTACTATCACGGCAGTATGTTTACCTCACTTTCTCTCTTGCTGCCTCTCTCTTTCTCACACGCAAACACAGAAATATTGTTTCACATAAACTTAGAAAGACATAATCATACAGTGTATATACGTTCACACACGCATGTACATACGCACGCCATTTTGCGGGCTTATCTGCTTTAAAAACAAATTATGTTACTCTGTTTTCAATCTTATCATATTGCCCTATCTTATTCTGAGTTCGAACCCGTAACAAGGTGTTCACATGCTCCTTTGATTCTGCATTTATTTATTTATTTATTTATTTATTTATTCATTTATTATTTCTTAATTTGTTTCTCATTAAAAGCTTAGTGCAAATCATACGCAGTTATACTCGCGCACACACGCACGTTCACATATACACACATTCATAACTATGACGTACACTCTCTCAGAGACTCACACGCATGCACACACACACACACACACACACATACATACATACACACACACAAAAACATTCACGGACGCGCGTAGACAAACACAGCCAACACAATGATACTCCTACATACACACAGCCGTACAATGAAAGGTACACATACATTCATTTACAAACATGTAGAGAATTAGACACACATTTACGCATATATCTTCAAGCACACGAACACACACACACAAATTCTCACGAATGCACACAAAACACGCATATATATATATATATATATATATATATATAATATATGAATATATGCATATATGTGTACATGTATGTACATACCTTCATGTACATGTACATATAGATACATATCTGGGTACATGACGTTGCAAAAAAACATGGACAAAATGATAAACAAGGTACAAAAAACACGCAGGCCACATAGAGAACATATCCTTCATCAGCTGCCACCATTAAAACACTGGCGTTTTGAAGAGTTAGGGCAGGACGCATTTTAAGGCTACGATTTAAATATGTTTCTGTGAGCTTCATACATTTCTTAATCATATTAATGGGATAAATGAATGACTTAATTTCGGCAGAGACTTTGTCATCCTTCATCGATCACTAAAATATATATTGATCGTCTATTAATCGAAAGAATCGTTTACCACACAGCCGTGACTCTCCTTAAAAAATGTTTGATCTCTTGTTATAGTGAAATATATGAAAATCCACCCTCGCTCTCTCTTTCTATCTATTCCTTTCTCTCTCACTCTCTTTCTTTCTGTGCGCGTGTGAAAGTTTAAACGAAAATTTTAAAGCCATCTCTAAGTTCCACCTTCAGGACTGAGGACAGCCCAGTTAACAGCGCAACCCAGACAATGATGTTAGCTTTTGGTGTAACGAAAATATCTATCAACTTTACCCAGCGTATGTAGTTTTATACGTTTGCAAAATGTGAAATATCTTTTAATATACTTAATTTATACCACTGACATTGTGCTTTCTCTCTCTCTCTCTCTCTCTCTCTCTCTCATATATATATATATATATATATATATATATATATATATATATATATATATATATATATATATATATATATATATATTTGTGTGAGTGTGTATATACGTGTGTGTGTGTGTGTGTGTGTATATAGACACACGAATATATGATCTGTTGAGACAGTTGATACCTCTCAGTCGCAAATTCTCTGGTCTAGTCTGGCTTAATAAACCTATAAAACAAACTCTATCTTTATCGATACCCTACCTCCACCCCCATCTCCCCCGACACTGGGCGTTTGAGATGACTGGGCGTGGGGACGTGGGGATGCTGGAAAAGGGTATTGATTAAACGAGGTCTCATTATGGTCAAAGGAGCATTTTGGAAGAGAATTAGTAGAAGTTATTGACTAAATCAGGAAATGTAGCACCAGCGAATCCAAAGAGCCAGTCTTCGGAGACGTAAGAGCGATAACACCAAAGCGTATATATCTATTCCAGAAAATTATTTGCTGCAACAAAAACAACAATAACAACAACAATAATTAAACAAGAAGAAAACAACAACAGTGACAGCAACAGACACCAATAACAAAGATGGCGTCGATAAATGAGATGGCAGCGAATTTTCTCTTGTTTCGAAATATTAACTCATTATCACGATATTTTTCCCACACGGTAAAGATGGCGCCATCATTAAACACACAGGAACCATCATGGTTTCACGAGAAATGACCAAAAATAACCAGAAGTAACCAGAAATAGCCGGAAGTAGAGACATATGAGAATATGGTTAGATATATTGAACTAGATTGATTAAACTTTCGCTGTTGTAGTTTATTTGACACGTGACTTTATCTGTGATTAAGTGTGGAAACTAAGAGAGCAGCGACATTGCAGAATCATATTAACCAATTAAAACTTATAGAGCGTTGCGTGGATAAGCTGCTCCATTATATTCCCGCTCTAGAAGCACGCACACAAGCACGCACACACACACACACACACACACACACACACACACACACACAATTTATACTATAATATATAATATACATATACATATTTCTGTATGTATACGTATGTAATGTATGTATATGCATATCTATCTATCTATCTATCTATCTATCTATCTATCTATCTATCTATCTATCTATCTATCTATCCATCTCTGCCTGTCTAACTATCAGTATATATATATATATATATATATATATATATATATATATATATATATGCCCTAACTCTTCGAAACGCTTAGTTTTAGAATGGTGGCAGCTGATGAAAGAAATGTTCTCTATGTGGCCTGTATGTTTTCTGTACTCTGTTTATCATTTTGTCCACGCTTTTTTGCAACGTCCTGTACCCAGATATGCATCTATATATACATGTAGATATATATATATACATACATGTACGTATATATGCATATACTCATATTATTTGTATTATATATATATATATACATACATACATACATACATACATACAGGGGTTAGACAAAATAATGGAAACACCTAGCATCATAGCATCATAATTTTGAAATATCTATAAAACCGTCAAAAGCTTGTTTATTTTTGTTTTTTGATTTATTATTAGTGTTACTTAACATGTTTTGCTAAAATTCCTGTTTCTTTTCAGATATCATAAAAAGGGTAATTAAAATTCATTAAAAGAACAAATCTATCCCTCTACCAAATCCACTCACAGGCTAAAATAGGAGAGACTTGCTCAAGGTGCCACGCAATGGGATTGAACATGGAAGTATGCGACTGGAAAGCAAGCTCCTTACCACAGAGTCACATCATAGAAGGTGAAGGTGAAACGGAATGATAAAATGTTAGAAAAGCAGACATCCAGACTGATGGTTAGTTGCATGCATATACTCACGTATTGTTTACACTTTGCTATAGAAATCCATTTTGTATATATATTGCCTCATTCATTTTACATCTACCTTGTTATTTTCGTTTGCATCATAACGTCTGTAAGTCTGAAAGTGTTGTAATGTCTGTTAACCTTGTTCCCACTTAGATGTCGTTACTAGCGTCGTCGTCGTCATCATTCTCATCATCATCATGGCTACTACTACTACTACTACTACTAATAATAATAATAATAATAATAATGACTGTTGTTGTTGTGGCTGTTATTATAGTTGTTGTTATTGTCGTTGTTGTATTTGAAATCCGTCGTCACCAAGTCTGTTTAAACTGTCGCAGACTTCATTTGTAGAATAAAAGAGGACAGTTAAAAAACATTTTTTTTTCCCTCTTTTTATTATTCTGTACACGAAACAATTGTCATCATAATTCCAGTCTGTAAAGATCTGGAACAGCTGCTTCGGTATTCTTCCATACATTGCAACGTTTTGGTGTTGTTTTACACAGACATTATACATTTCTCATATACGTTAAGGCTATATTAGGCATGTAAGTACTACAATGCTTAAACCTATTTTATGCTTGTTACCGTGTGAAGGTGTACAATATTCAGTTAGGTGTAGGCATACCGATGTGCTAAAGGAAACAAGTTATGGCCCAGGTAATCTGCGTGATTTAAACAAAATTGAGAAATCAAAAATTTTGTTGTATGATACATGATATACTGGAATTTGTAGGCGTGGCTGTGTGGTAAGAAACTTGCTTCCCAACCACATGGTTCCGGATTCAGTCCCACTGCGCGGCAGCTTGGGCAAGTGTCGTATGTGTGTGTCTTTATGTCTGAGTTTGGTCCCTCCCATCACCGCTTAACTACTGGTGCTGGTGTGTTTATGTATTCGTAAGGTATCGTCATAACAATTGGCGATACAAGTTCACAGATAAGATCCAGAGATTCTCCGTTTGAAAGACACTTAGTAGTGCTCAAAAGCTTCAAACACTTAGACTCCGATGTCTCTACAGGCCATCATTCCACATGGTAAAGAAAGGTTATAAGGTGTGTGTGGGGGGGGGGGGGGCAAGCTGATAAGTATATACATTGCTAACCACTTTAACCCGCCGCAAAAATTTCCAAATTTTAGTTAATTTGCTTTGCGGGAAGGACTGTTTTAACGAAGTTGCGTCTTGTCTCTACCTTCGAAACGCACAGTAGGTAAAACAGGGGACAACTGATGAAGGGAATGTTCTTTATGCTGCCTGTCTCGTTTCTCTATTTGTTTCTTTCGTTGTTCGAAAAAAAGTTCGTTTTCTTTGTTTTTTGTTACTCATTTTGTAAACGTTTTTTTGATGTTCTGTACCCATATATGCATGATTATATACATATATATGTAGGTAATGTACATACATGTTTGTATATATGCATAAATTTATATATTATTTACATATATATATATATATATATATATATATATATATATATCAACACAGACATACACTCACACACATATATAGACACACACACACACACACACACAAACATTCCATGTCCATAATCGATATCAAGAGAGTAAAAAATCCAATATAGTAAGTTGTTTTAAACAAATACAAAACAATTTAATTGAATGAAACCACCAAAGTTTGTTATATCTAAAAAAAAAATTTTAATGTTACCGTTCTAGTGCCAATATTTGAGATACCGAATGACAACTATGATAACGAATTCATCAATAATTCTTGAATATTGCTAAAATTTCATTGGTACACTTTATTAAGGAGATATTGCACGAGTAGCTAAGTCAAGATATTCTACAAGAATTTCTTCCTATTATATCCAGAGGTTATTTAAATGCTTGTTTAAATAAACTCTTGAGATATCAAGTCAAGTCAGTCCCATCTTGCTAAAGGTACGTGAATAGTAATATAAGAAGAATAAGCTAACCGTTATGTATATTGTCATATGGGGACAAGGATCAGGATGGCGGTTGTTGGCACTCTGTCGCTTACGACGTCGAGGGTTCCAGTTGATCCGATCAACGGAACAGCCTGCTTGTGAAATTAACGTGCAAGTGGCTGAGCACTTCACAGACACGTGTACTCTTAACATAGTTCTCGGGGATATTCAGCGTGACACAATGTGACAAGGCTGACCCTTTGAATTACAGGCACAACAGAAACAGGAAGATAGAGTGAGAGAAAGTTGTGGTGAAAGAGTACAGCAGGGTTCGCCATCATCCCTTGCCGGAGCCTCGTGGAGCTTTTAGGTGTTTTCGCTCAATAAACACTCACAACGCCCGGTCTGAGAATCGAAACCGCGATGCTATGACCGCGAGTCCGCTACCCTAACCACTGGGCCACTGCGCCTCCACGATCAGGATGGTATATCCTGATTAAATATAGAAAGGCTCAATTACATGAGAACTGTAAATTGAGGCCTAAACATAATCAAGATCTAGATGTATATTTGATTTAGTTTCATTACTGTTATCTGCAGTATCATGCATACGATTGTGTCGGCTGATGACTCCATTCACGTGAAATGTTGCCTTATCTGACCGATTTCTGCGACGAACAATAATTACTATGGATGATCACCGATTTTGCCTTATTAGATTCAACCTGACCAAATTCAACAATGAGTAAGGCGAGAATTGTTACGTAAGATCATCAATATTTTCTCATTGAATTCAAATTCTATAATCCTATAATGAATAAGGCGAGAAGAGATACATAACATCGTGCGATGTTCCCTCAGACAAAATTCAATGACAAATAAGGCAAGTACTGTTACCTAAGAGGGGCAATAGTTTCCTATCAAAATCGCCTCAGTTCAGGCTTTGTAACGTTTAAAGATAAAATACGCAAATTTTAATTCCTTCAGAATTTATCGCAATGATGTTTCACTGATATTCAACTGATACGAACAAATATAAGAGATGCCAAATAATATTGTTCATATTGTTAGAAGATTAACTAAACATTCTCTTCTGTCCAGACTGACACAGGGCAACCAGAACGAGGCTCATCTTTTATTGTGCCTCTACTAAACCAAGAAATATCAATCATTCTGTAGATCGAACTAGCAGTCCTTCTCCTGGAGTCATTCAATTGAAATTGGATTTTAAGAAAACATTCTTCTGAACGAAGCCCCATCTAGTCTTCTGTGCTGCCACATAAGTGACTCATAGTTCCGAAATGGAAATGTGTGAAGATAAACTTCGTTTATTTGGCGTGTTTATTTTAAAGCAGATTTGATTACCTATTTCAATTCAACTCCATAATTATTTGGCAATGTTGCCGTATAACGACTTATAGCAGAAACCTGTTAATGTACGTGCCTGTGTATGTATGTATGTATGTGTATATATATATATATATATATATATATATATAGACCTCTGCCAAATATATATATGTATTTTTATGTGCACATACGATCTTCTCCAATATTACCATAGCAAACTCTCTCTCTCTCTTCAAATTATATATATATATATATATATATATATATATATATATATATATATATAGTGTTACAGCCATTTTATGATGCTAAAATATCCATTATATCTTTTTACTTCAATATTATAGCATGGAAAGTAAAAAAAAAAGGAAGCCTAAAAAAAAGAATTCTAACGGCAGATTGGGTGCGTTGCTGTTTACAAGTTGCATTACTACAAAACCATAGCAGTAAAAGACTGAATTGATTTTGCAGACAAAGCATACACGCAGCGTTCTCTGCAATGTTAATTCTCAACAGTGGAATTAATCATAAAAACAGCAAACTGACTTCTCATGCCAACCAACAAGAGTATTAGTTTGTCAACAAACTTGTTAGCTTAGTTATTTGTTGGTAAAATGTGCAGTTGTAATTAAAGTGGAGTAACGAGTTAAAATTCAATGCAGGGGCTGGACGGACAGCGATACCAAATTAAATAACAAAAAATGGCGTACATGACGATAACACAATTTTGAATGAATAAATAAACGAATGAATGAGACTTTGGTAGAATTTGGCGTTGGAAATAGTGCAAAGTGTTTGCATGTGTGTCTGTGTGGAGGGAAAACTGGGGGGAATGAAATAATTGTGTTTATGGAGATATATTTCGTATTGAAGGAATATATAGGCTGTTAATTCAATATAACAATGTATTTCTTGCTTTGCTAAAATATATTCCGTTCCCATATTACACGAAAACAAAATGGCACGTCACGCTTTGATGGATAATCTGGATCACAAAAGATCAAGCGATTCCCTTTATTGCAACAGTGAGTTGAATAAGTAAATATTTAACAAAGAAACTGTAATATGAGGAAGCTGGAAATGGTCCATCCGCTCCACCGCCCCACAAAAATACTTTATGAAATTCTTACAGTGTGAAGTAAGTTCTAGAAAGAAACTGTGAAATTAGGATTATTTTAATAATAAAAAAATTTAAATAACAGCACGGCATTTACCAGTAGAGATACTTGATGCTCAAGTTAAGGCAAACATAAAATTCATTTTCACTGATACTTCAAGTTTCTCCTGATGGCTAATTCACTGACGAAGTAAGCCGTCAGACGAAACTTACGGTCCCAGAATTTCATAATAAATTTTGATTTGTTCTTCCTTCAATGAACGGTTCAGTACCAAACGATCAAATTCCCGCAGCGCAACGACTTATCGTATTTGACCAATTTCCTTAAATATTTATTTCAGTACATTTAGGTAGCAGTAATATACTGGTGTACACGTTATCTTTTAATCACATTTCTTACGAAACTGGGAGCCTCTGCGTGCTGGAAATAACAGGCAAAATCTCATTTAAATCAAACCACGCAGTCTTGAAAGAATTAGAATTTTCTAGATAATATAGTTTACAGTTCCATGCACATGGGAAAAATACTAGATGGTCATGACTGAAATAGGAATGCTGGGACAGAGCTGAACTAGAGCTAAACGACAACAAAAACAACTGGTTAAAAAAATATTTACTTATAAAAAGAAAAGAATCACATATAAGAAAATAAAGAATTAAGTATTTCATATTTTGAAAATGTCACAAGATTACAATGTGTTTTAGTCCAGAAGTTCTGATTATATTTCCTAACATTTGAATTGTGGCACACAATGGTCTATTTCTTGCGGTGACATGGAAGTTATTTTTTGTGATATACTACCATTTACTACTCTGCCAAGCAAACAACCTTTAGAAATTACATTCTTTTATTTATACTGTATTTTATTTTGCAAAGATTTAAGAATAAACCTATTTACTAAAATACTGGAGAAGGATATACATAGAAAACATAAAAGGATAAAAAGAGAGACAGGCAGATGGATGAATGAATGGATGGATGGATGGATTGAATGATCGATGACTAGATAGTTAGACAGAAAGTAGATAAAAAGATAGATTATATACAAAGACAGGTGGTGGTTAGCTAGTTAGCTAGATAGATCATAGATAAGATATATAGATGGATAAACAGGTAGATAGATAGATAGATAGTTAGATAGATAGATAATACATACATGCATATATAAGTAGATGACAAAGCAGATAGGTATGTACAAGGATAGATAGGCGGTAGATAGGCAGAGCATTAGATAGAAAAATATATAGACAGATATAGAATGAAAGAAAGAAATAAGTGAGAGAGATGGAGATAAACAGATGAAAAGATAGATAGATAGATAGATAGATAGAAAGAGTGAGAGAGAGAGATTGATATGGACCGATAGATTAAAGAGACAATTAAAGAAATAAAGAAAGAGTGTGGAGCACACTCCTCTAGTTTCATATAACGAAGGACAAACCTTTTCAAAATTACATTTGACAAGCAGTTTGAATAGACAGTTTCTACAGCTTTAATGTCAATTCGCCTGTTGCAACCTCAGCAGTTGTTTAGGAAGATTTTTCATGTCACTTCACACATCTATCTAATTACTTAGCCAACCGTAATAATATATGCACTATGTTTTCCCATTGAATAATACACACATTCGCAGAAATGCATTGTTTGCAATAAGAACAAAACAAACAGAAAAAGGAAGACAACATAAAATAAAACAAGACAAATTTAGTTAATTTCCCTCTGGGATTTTAGAAAATGTAGTGCGTCTTTCTACAGTTAGATTTTGTTACAACAAAGAGGCGAATTAATACACATGTAAAGATATAGGCGCACAATCGCAAAAGTATGCGCACTTATACAAATGTATACACACATACAAATATACATAAAGATATATGTATATGTATATGCATCTATGTATTTATGTATTTGTCTATTTCTATCAATAATGCATATAAAGCGGGAGAAGATACATGTGTATGTATACACATAAACATACTTAATTTCTTTCTCTCTTTCTCTTTCTCTCTCTGTATATACACACACACGCGCACACATATATGAATGTATGTATATGCGTGTGTGCGGATAGATTGATACAAATATGCATTTATAAAAGTATATATGTATGGCTGTGTGGTAAAGAGCTTGCTTCCCAACCACATGGTTCCGGGTTCAGACCCACTGACTGAAACAAGTAAAAGAGTAAATGAGTATACATACACACAAAGAAGACATGTAACATAAAGAACGACCCTTTATTGGCTGTCGGCTGTTTATCTACTCCACATTTCGAGCAATATATACATGCATACACACACACACACACACACACACACACACATACAATATATATATATATCATTTACTTTTTTCAGTAATTAGCCTGTGGCCATTCTGGGGCACCACTTTAAAGAATTTTTAGTTAAATGAGTCGACGCCAGCAGGTTTTTCATAAAGCTTGGTACTTACTCTACTGGGCATGTTTGTCGAACCGCTAGGTTACGGAGACATAAACACACCAACACCCGTTGTCATCAGCGACAAGGTACAATGACAGACGCTAAGACATACTCACACGGACACACACATACGCACGCAAACACACACATATACGCGCGCGCGCACCCCCACATGTACAACGCACACACACACATAGATATATATATATATATTCTGTGAGTGACTAAAGAAGGAAGAATATGGCATGCTCTTCGCAGGCTTTCAACTGCAGAAAATTCACAAGAAGTCGGGGATATACGGCGGGAAAAAGGTGTTGTAATAAAGGAACAGACATTGTGATTGTTGCAAAATGTAATGTTTGGGAAGCAACATCGGCAATGAGCGGAGGAGAGGGTGAATGAACGAAGGAGGAGTTACGAGACCTGGTTCCTGCGAGCAGAAGCCGTTCTTGTAGTTGTAAAAATGTGAGAAAGAGGAGATGCCATATGCGTGATTAAGAGATTGAAGTGCGACTGTTTCGGACTTAATGTTCAATATTCAAATGAACTTTCATTGAACGAGTCTCGGATGTCTGAGTGTGCGTCAGAAGCACAGTTCCATATTTAGGTGTGTGTGTGTGTGTGTGTGTGTGTGTGTGTGTGTGTGTATATATATGCGGGTGTATGTGTGTACGTGTGTATGTGTATTTACGTGTGTGAATGTGATTTTTATTTTAAATCCACAGCCGTCCTTTCTAGGACTTCTAGGACAAAACCCCTTTGTTTTACAAACTGTCGGAAAGAAAATCGTTAAATACTCCACACACACACACACACACACAAACACGCATACACAGGCACGTATTTATGCAGCGTGGGCAATTTTCTCATCGGCCATCTATTCCAACAATAACCCATAAAATGTCTTCTCATTCTTCAGTGTGACAAAGATAGGTTAGTTTCAAACAGTTGACGTTTCTCACACGCTGAGACACCTCTAAACGTGCTGACAGAGAATGAAAGACTTTTGATTTTAATTCTTCGAAGATTAATTTCAGTAAAAGGAAGATTATCTCATGCTATTTACAGAAATGTAGCGCTACATTCCACAAAGCTGTAAATGTTAGCAACAAGTAATATAATATTAATAATAAAGTTCACATAGATAAAATTAGACGTACATATATATCGTTGCTATTATGCTAAACTGTCGTATGTCTAAATGCGTATTTTTTCGATATTTATTTTTGCTTGCAGTTGCCGGTTCTCTTGGTCAA
>NC_142939.1:49133354-49140854 GCF_046866305.1 Octopus bimaculoides
TGAAGATCAGAAATATGTAGAGGGCGATATAATAGGATTAGATGTTGGTTAATGTGAAGCGAGAAAACCTTTAGAAGTATTATCAAGTGTGCAATACTAGTGACATAATCTGTCTGTTATTTCCAAATGGTTCTTCCCCCCCCCCACTTCTTCTAAACGGTTCCAGCCTCTACTATCTTTTAATTCAGCAAATCTACACACAATATGGGTGCTTTATCTTTCAAGTGGCAGAATAAAAAATGAGAAATTTGGTAAATGAGAACAATTATAGATAATGCGTGTGTAAGTATGTGTCTATATCTTTGTGCGTATGTAAATATATATATATATATATATCATTGTGTTTGTGTTTATGTGCTGTTATACGTGAAGATAGCATTGTATGTAGGTACATATATCACCATGTGCGAATATCGTTTTGTGTATGTATGAACATCGTAGTGAGTCTAGATACCAAAATGTATAGGTATGAGTATGATTGCTCGATGTGTGTGTGTGTGTATATATATATATATATATATATATATATATATATATATATATATGACGGTGTGTGTGTATGGATATATGTGTTTTATGTAGACACCGTTTCTAGTTTATTTATTTCACATTTGTGAATGTGTGCATACTCTCACAAGTATCTATGCGCTTCTGTAGGTGTGTCTCTGTTCCTATACGGGTATGAAGTAAGCAATACGTGTTGTGTGTGTATATATGCATGTATATGCTTATATATATATATATATATATATATATATATATATATACACGTATCTCTGTATATGTGTAAATACGTATATGTGAGGCACGAGTAGCTGTATTTAAGGTGGATGTTCTGGTAATTCGCTTAATTATATTTACTTAGTTCCATCATTAAAACGTCTAGTTAGCAGTGAAAATAACGGTTTTATTTTCCTTCTTTTATTTCATAGGTTTACTGAGAATATTACAACAGAGAATTAATAACTCAAAGACAGTGACGGTGTTCATGGAGAGAGACTACAGGATAGAAACATATATGGAGAAAGAGACAGAAAGTGGGAAAGTGAAAGTGACAAAAGGAGAGAGAGACAAAAGGAGAGAGAGACACAAAATCAAAGGAAGACACAGACACGAAGAGAGAAAGATACAATTGGATACAAAGATACATCATCATTGGTTGGGACTGTCACATCGATTAGAAGGTACTTTCGTTTCTGGGGTCATGTGACAATAACATCCGACAAATTACCCTAGATCTCCCTGTCTGTATGTATCAGGATATTCCAGAATACGGTCACTTTATCATTCTCTAACCCGTTTATCGTAACTCCCTTCTCTGTAATAAAAGATGTGGCATCTTAAAATGAGAAATGTTCCTGTTATTGTAGGTACCCTAGGTATGATAAAACAAGCGGTGTCAGAAACATCTAGATAACATCCCAGGAGAACCATGTCTCAGAGAAATCCAAAAGATTGTGCCGACAAGTACTGCCCACATCCTTAGCAGAACCCTATCCATTTAAATATCTGTGTTGTATTACATGAAGATATTTCGCTACTGCCCCTACGAATTCTCCTTTCCAAGCTTTCAGTCCAAGTGTAACATCTCTAATCCTTCACTCGCCCCAGGACGCTGGGTGTGTCTGTCTCGGCAAGTGATTGTAGCAAACATGCAGATTAAAAGTAGAAATAATAATAATAATAATAATAATTACTACTACTACTATTATTATTATTATTATTATTATTGAATATCCATCTACAACAATACCGTGACACCTCTACTATTATCATTCTTACCATCATCAACCACTTTTCATCTTAATCGCAACACTGGTGCACCACCATCTCCACCACATAACCATACCAAAATCACAACTACCGTCACCATCGCCATAATGAACATGAGCACCTCTCTATCACTCACTCAGTCATTCTATTTCTCTCTCTCTCTCTCTCTCTCTCTCTTTCTCTTTCTGTTGACTATTTAAACCTGTGCAAATCAATATCTATAGAAAATATTATTGAGAAGATAGAAATTAGATAATAAAAGTGAAATTTGTTATAATCGAGAGCACAAAGATGATGTGTCAACATCTCAGTTGGTGATGCGACCAAAGGTCTCACTCTTGTAGCGATTCTCTGAATTTATAGAATGGAAGTTAATTGTTTGTATTGGTTTCTTGAAAGTCTTCTAGGTGTGTGTGTATATACGTGTGTGTGTATATATATACGTGTGTGTGTGTGTGTGTGTATATACGTGTGTGTGTGTGTATATACATATATGTGTGTGTGTGTGTACGAGTGAATATATGCATATACACACACAAACACATATACATGTGTATGTGCGTACATGTGTTTATGCATATTTTATGTATATTTGTGTATACATGTATATACATGTATATACATGTATATGTGTATATATGTAAATGTACATATGTGTGTATGTGCATGTATCCATATATGCGTATGTGTGTATGTGCATGTATCCATATATGTGTGTGTATATGCGTATATGTGTATTTGTGTGTATATGCGCGTGCGTATGTGTGCATGCATAAAGTCTATTTGTATGTACGCCTGTGTGTGTATATATTATTATGCATATATATATAAGGGTATTCGTTTGTGTATATATGCTTGTCTTTATGCATGAGCGGGTGGTAACGTTGATAGCTTTGGCGGTGGATCTCCGTCGTTCGACGATGCGGATGAATTGCTTAGCCAACTGAATTATCTGCTCCTGAATTAACGTGTAAATGACTGAAAATTCCACCGACGTGTCATTCTCAAACAGAATCGGCACCGTACAGTGTGAGACGAAGCTTCCCCATTAGAATTACAGGCACAGTCCACCTGACGGGATTCTACGTAGTTTCCATCTAGCAAAATTTATTTCCAGGGTATGGGTCTACTCGAGGCTATGGGAAATTGAAAAATCTCAATTGCCTTAGATGTCATGCAATAGAATCGAACCCGGGGCTTCGTGATTGCGAAGCAGACTTCTTAAATATTCTGTGACACTGCGCCTGCAAATGCATGTGCATGCGTTGTGTGTGCATGTGCATACGTATATATGCGTATGTATATCTACCTACACACATATATATATACGTATATATATATATATATATATATATATATATATATATATATATATATATATATATATATGTATGTATATATATATATATATATGTATGCTCTTTTACTTTTTCATTTGTTTCAGTCATTTGATTGCGGCCATGCTAGAGCACCGCCTTTAGTCGAACTAACCGACCCGAGGACTTATTCTTTGTAAGCCTAGTACTTATTCTAGCGGTCTCTTTTGCTGAACCGCTAAGTTACGGGGACGTAAACACACTAACGTTGGTTGTCAAGTGATGGTAAAGGACAAACACAGATACACACACACAGACACGCGCACATACACACACACACACGCACACGCACACACACATATATATATATATATACATACACAACAGGCTTCTTTGGGCTTCCGTCTACCAATTTCACTCACAAGGCTTTGGTCGGCCACAGGGTATAATAGAAAACACTTGTCCAAGATGTCACGCAAGGGGACTGAAACCGGAATCATGTGGTTGGAAAGCAAGCTTCTTAACACATAGCCACTCATGCGCATATGTATATGTGTGTGTGTATGTATGTATGTATGTATGTATATATACAACTGTGTGTGTATATGAATCTGTCTTTGATACGTAACGACAATATTTTCATTTTTATTATTTCCACATCCAACCCTCCCACTATCAGCCCGAACCATATTCTTCACTCCCACCACGACTGCGAAGCCAAAATTCTCACCATCACCATCTCTATCCCTCTACCTTTTCCCCTCCTCCTCTTCCTCCGTCGCCGCCGCCATCTCTTCCAGGTTACTATTTATCAGTTGGACTTATTGTTATATAACCAAGTTCAGCTCTGATAGAAAATAAAAATGAACTTAGAAATCTCGCAACAAAAATCGATTAAATTCCCCCTCCCCTCGTATTTGTTTTTATTCTCGTTATTTCATGTTGCATTTATTAAATCTGATGGATCACTAATTTACGCAACAACCTGCTCTCGCTTTCATTTCTTTCTCTATTAAATCCCATTCTACCTCACCGTCTTTCATCTTTCTCTCTTTCCTATATCCTCTCTCTTTCTACCCTCTCCCTCATACACACACAAGTATGTACACACAATCTCACTCTTTTTTCTTCCCTCTCTCTTTCATTCGTCTTCTTCTCTATGTCTCAATAACGCTATCAATAAATATATTTAATACAAGCCTAAATCCTTTTCATTTAATTCTCTCTCTCTCTGTCTTATCTTCCTCTCTTCTCTCTTTCCTCCCTCTTGGTTTCTTTCTGTTTACTCTCTGATCATTCGCAATACTCTCTAATAATCAGGTTCACCACTCTGTTAAACACCCACACACGCACATATATGGATACACATGTGTATTTATAAATACTCACACATACCCACACACACAAATATATACATAAATATATATACGCACACACATATATATATATATATATATACACACATCTATAAATACATGCATACGTGTGCACATATATATATATATATATATATATATATATATATGTTTATGTGTACGTATATATACACAGATAAAACACACACAAAAGAGAGGAGATTAAGAGGTAAGGAGGCGATAAACATGTATATAATATATGAAGTTAGACAAGCATAACACGTCGTGGAATAAACATGGAAATGAGAAATTAAATGACACCAATAAATGAATATGTACAATGAAAATAATGATGCCAATGAATGTGATAGAAGAGGATTAACATTTTAGCTTATACGATTTATTTAAGCAAGGAGAAGGTAACCGAAAATGGGAACGATACGAAATATGTTTACATTGCAATCTTAGTGTAAAAGAGATCTCCGATCATAGATCATAATTCTACTTAATGACAAGTGACAAGGAGTCAACGGGAATGTAATTTTGGTCACTAATTAATGTGTAACCCTTTTTCTGACAGAGCCTAAAATATTTGTTTATTTTGTTCGTGACTCTGCCTATGTCGATTAAATGAAACCGAAAATCAATGTCTAAGCACCAATTTAATTCAAACTACAATGTATCAAATAGTCTGATCGTAAAATAACGTGTAATCAATATGCTTACAATTCGTTCCGAAATATACAAATGTAAAACATGCCTTATTAAAAATATTACGTGGCCTACTTCCGAAACATATAACCCTCCTTGTGTTTAGTTTAATACATTGTGTTTAGTTTAATACATAAATTAGATTAACTGGTTCGATTAATATCAATTTGTTGGGCTTCTATGGGGTTATTAAACATCAAGTTCTAACAATAGGTGTACGCTTCTTACCATCAATCTATTTACAAACGACAGAAACAGGGTCGTGTGCTTGAATCTGCCCATAATTTTGGAAAATGTATATAGCAAACGATTTGATGTTATAGTATCTCTTTTGACTAGTGGCAAGTATTGCATTTCCTCTATGAATCGACTAATGTTTCGCAAGTTAATATAACACGAAATCACGTTCTCTGACATTTCTTTATTCGATGACAAGGTACAAGTTCTTATACTGATGTTTATGACTCAAGTTTTTAAATTTATGAGTGGATTCAAGATTGTATCAGCGTATACTTTTTATTAGATTCACTATTTGGCTTTATAATGAAGATAATATCTAAGCAATTTTCAATACGTTAATTAGCGTTGATAGTTCCTATATGAACGAAATTATTGTACGTATTAATTAGATATTTTCAGAGTAAATCTGGTCAGCATTTGTTGATGTACTGAACACACGGTTAACCCATCCTCTCGGTCTAAGCCTATATCATGTGTAATGAATATACTTTTGAGTGTGTCAAGGGTATGCATAACTTTGCATTATCCAATAGTTCTCCTCTGACAGAACGAGTTCGTGGGGTTTCACTCTTGATCTCATCTTAAGTTTTTTTTTTTAAGTACAGTGTTTTCTAGTTTACATAACGATGTCTATATGTCTTTTATACATGTTGTTACATATATTAGCGAACTTTTAGACACAGATAAGTGTAGTGATTTCGAAGATGGGTTATAAAATATGATAGAGCCGAATTACGGAAACTGAAATATTGAGAACTGCGATAAATCTTCAGACCACTTAAACATCGAATGAGATATTTTCAGGAAGGGTTTCCACGTCAACAAACAAAATCTGATACAGTTGAGGATTATATGACCAAATGATTGAACGAATTGCCCCCACTTAACTTTTTACCAGAAACATGCACACTCTCTTAATTTTTCCTTTTACAGTCCCTGTTAATTATCAACACAGTATTTTATTCAATTGTTTTTAAATATTTCATTATGTAATATGCCCATTGTTGCTTTAACCTTTATATTTTCATTATTTCAATTCAGTCAAGTATCACTTTATTGAAACCCTTAAACCAAATACTTTTATCAAGTTCACCCAAGTTGATCGTTTGTATACATCCCTAGGGAAACTGCTCATCTTTAACAACCATTATGAATATATAATAAGTTATAATCCTTAACTTGATTTTACCCTCACCGTACAATCCCGGATGTTTAGACAACCACTCTGTGACTATTCATTGTACTTATCTGCTAATCGTACTAAGCTCTGAGGCTTATCGTGTGACAGTTATTGAGCTTTAATAAATATAAACTTGAAGTTACGTTGTATAAGCTCTGTAAACACTTATTTCCGTTATTATTTTATTCTATTTATATTCTGTTAGAAATATCTTGTTTTCCCTTGTAAATACCCACAATATATATTTATACATGTTGTTGTTGGCACTCCGTCGTTTACCACGTCGAGCGTTCCAGTTGATCCGATCAACGGAACAGCCTGCTCGTGAAATTAACGTGCAAGTGGCTGAGCGCTCCACAGACACGTGTACCATTAACGTAGTTCTGGGGGATATTCAGCGTGACACATTGTGACAAGGCTGACCCTTTGAATTACAGGCACAACAGAAACAGGAAGTAAGAGTGAGAGAAAGTTGTGGTGAAAGAATACAGCAAGGTTCGCCACCATCCCCTGCCGGAGCCTCGTGGAGCTTTTAGGTGTTTTCGCTCAATAAACACTCACAACGCCTGGTCTGGGAATCGAAACCACGATCCTATGACCGCGTGTCCGCTGCCCTAACCACTGGGCCATTGCGCCTCCACATACTTACATACATACTTTGTCAGTCTGAATAAGCTTGGATTTTTCAGAAAACAGAAACCAACCAACTGATTCGTGAATAACAAATACAATCTGTAATCTGTAAGCTGAATAGTAAAACGATGCAAGACTTTTCTTAAAATTTGAAATTGTTTTCTTTATCTCCATTCCGGCAATGGAGTGTTGTATGTTTGTAAGAAACCAGCTCCTTCAAAGAAAGAATTAAAATAATTAAAAACGGAAAGGAACATGTATATATGTATATATATGTGTATATATATATATA
>NC_142939.1:49143354-49148354 GCF_046866305.1 Octopus bimaculoides
GTGTGTGTGTGTGTGTGTGTGTGTGTGTGTGTGTGTGTGTGTGTGTGTGTTTATTTATATATGCATATATATATATACATACACTCACACACATACATACATACATACATACATACATACATACATACATACATACATACATATATATATATATGTATATATATATACACATAGGCATAGGTATATGTATTTTATACATACATATACACACATACAAATATATCATCACCTAACACACACTTATATACCCTTTTATATTATAAGTAATTTATAGACATCGATGTTAAATTCCAATTCCACCCTAAAAACTATTCCATCTTTATTCACTTATATTGTGCGTCTAGGGGTACGTTATTCAATGTGACCTTCACCGTTGAAGACAGTACTACGAACAATACATACATACATACATATAGAAGTCTATTTATGGAGTGAGACGGTATACAAGAGGAGATAAAGACTTGACAACAATTTGTGTAAATATACATACATACACAAACACACATACTTCCTAATAACATTGTAATAAAAAAAAAATACGCAGTCAACTATTCCCAACACAAGTCAACACACACACTCAGCTGCAGACATATAATGTCACACAGACGCTTATACACACATACAACAGATAAAAGTATCTAAAGAGAAAAGACACACACATACACAACGCTCATACGGACACACATACAAGACACATGTTGAATTAATACCAATTCACAGCTGCTACCCAACCATCCGTTCACCGATCTACACCTCCATATATCGACACAGTCCGTCCTACTACTCGGTAATATTGTTAACTGATTACATTTGTTATTCAATACCGTGATATTGTATTAATTTGGAAAGAAACATTAACGTATTGTAGTAAATATTACAATGATTGCATACATACGTATATGCACATATACACATATACATAAATACATTCATGTATACATACATACCTACAAACATACATATATGTGTGTGTGTGTGTATATATATATGTGTATGTATGTATTTATGTATGTGTGTGTGTATATATGTGTGTATTCATACCTACGCACATACAAGCATACATTCATTCCCGAAATAGAACTATTTCTCAGTGAATGTATGAGATGATGGTGTCCTGTCTATTCATTTAGAGTTCCTGACAAGGACCAAATGTATATGTGCAAGTGTGAATACAAACATAGCACTACATACATACATACGTACATACATACGTACATACATACGTACATACACGCATGTGTGTGTGTGTGTGGGGGGGAACACAAATAGGTTGAGGTTCAACAGCTGTTTCAGACGCGTTTTGTATTGATATATATATATATATATATATATATATATATATATATATATATATATATATATATATATATATATATATATATACATGCTTCAATAATAGGATAAAATCTTTATAACAATTTATGAAGTAGTTAGCATGAAAAAACTCATAAGGGAAAAAAACCATCATTTATTCCCTATAAATATATTTATTAATTTATAGAAGGGCATTACTACATATATATATATATAGGTGGCTAATTCGCAATTTTACAACCTAAAGGCAAAATTATATTTATGTCACTAAAGTGAATAAGGGTACTAACCAGCACCCGTATTGCTAGAAATAAGAATGAAAACAATTCAATAGCCAACGGCTATTGAGTTATTTTGATATACATAGTGAGTAGACAGACGAAAGAATGCAGCAGTTAACACATTTAGCTGAGGTTTTACATATTACTTTAAGTTTCATACGCACAGAAACTTGATTACGTCCTCAGACGTACGGATTCAGAGTCCGTACGTCTAATTCTGTAAATCTGAAGATGTAGATACATATCTGTACCTATGAAACTTCAAGTAATGGCAAATCCTGATGCTTCATTTAAGTTCCCGTAAACTAGCTGTTTGTCATAAACGAACGATAGAGTAAGTATTAAGCTTTTAAAAAATAAGTACTGGTTTTGATTTATTCGACTGAAGGACTTCTTGACGGTGCCCCAGCATTGCCATAGTCCAATAAATGAATCAAGTAAAAGGCAAAATGTATTATCCATAGTATTATTTTTTAGATAGGTGTATATGTGTTTTTGCTTGCGTTCAGCAAATTTTTGTAGCGGATGGACGATGGAGAGTATGCACGCGCACGTGCGTATTCTTGCGTTCGTGCGTGCGTGCGTGCGTGCGTGCGTGTGTGAAGTATGGGTTCAATAACATATACTACTTCTGATTTATATCAAGCAGATTAATATTGAAGCTTCTATGATGTATGAATGCTACAATAGTAAACTGGTTAAATGTTCACACAGACACACGCGCGCGCGTGCACGCACACACACACACACACACACACACACACACACACATATATATATATATATATATATACACATACATGTATACATACATACATACATGTATATACGTATGTATGTATGGATATACACACACGCACATATATTATAAACTAATATAAAATGCAAAGTCACGGTCTCAGTTTTTGAGTTGTTTAGTGTAACTATGTCCGTCACGGAAGTAGCAGGCACCAGTTAAAGGATAGCATATAATTCAAACTTTTCGAAAGAGGACAATGCAAATATATACATGTGGATACAAAGCGTTTTAATAATAACATTCGTCCTTTGTTTATATTTTCGCCGATATGTATATCGACTTCGTAATATATTCTGGTATTTATTTTTTGATGTGTATATATATATATATATATATATATATATATATATATATATATATATATATATATATATATATATATACACAGTCTGTTAAAGTCTGTCATACCGGCCATGGCCTTTATATATTTAATCCTTTATATTGAACACTCAATATTTCATCTATTCAATAAGACATATTCCATATATTCAATAAGACATTCAATACTTTATTTCATTGTACCATCCATTTTTATATTATATATTGTATATTCCATATTCTATATCCCACATTAATTTTACAAGAATATAAATAAAACATAAAAAACAGACAGAGTTGGAACTCTTTTAAACAAAATAATATATATATATATATATATATATATATATATATATATATATATATATACATATACATGTCTCTAGATACGTATACATACATACGTACATACATAAATACATGCACATATGTATGTGTGTGAATATACATCCATCCGTAGACATATATATATATATATGTATATATGTATACGTCCACGCATATATATATACATGCATACATTACACTCACACCACACACACACACACACACACACACACACACACAAATGTATATATGCTTATATACATAAGCATATAACAAGAACGAAATTGGCCTGAGGTTCACTGCAGCTGTTTCAGACCTATTTCTCATTGATGAATAAAAAGGAAACATTTTATTCGGGTGAAATTAAACTTAAAATGAAAAATGAGGTTCAGAAACGATATCAAGATATGGAATTATATGTCGACCCTTCCATTTTGGCTTCAGTGATAGGAATTTATAAGGCTTTGAAGGAACAAGTAAAGAGTAGATATAATAGAAAGAGAAGCGTACAACACCGCACAAGTGCATGCATGTATTTTGAGAGAATACAGTTTCCTAGGTCCTGTTTTGTTTCTTTGAAACGTCGTTTTCCTGACCGTCATTTATTATATTGCTTTCAAATGTTCTACTTCCACTACTCCAGTTGGCAAAGAATCGACACACACTTCTCCCCACCACTAACAAACACCGCCGCCGCCACCACCACCGCCACCGCCACCACCACCACTACTTGCGAACGTGTGTACACACCAATTTTCCTACGTGTTATTGCATACATTATCCCACAAATTGAGTCAGCGTCTTGTTCTGAAACGTTTCCTTTTGTTGCCCTCGTGGCAGATAATTATAATAATAACAGTAGTAGTAGTAGTAGTAGTAGTAGTAGTAGTAGTAGTAGTAGTAGTAGTAGTAGTAGTAGTAGTAGTATGAGAGTGGTTCTCATGGTTTCTGATCTTAACTGACTGGGAGTGTTATGTACATTGATTTGTCTTGGTATAAAAGATGGGCTACAGCAAATATTCTGCTCAATACCACAGATTTGCTTGTCAGTTGCTTGACCATAACCAGTTGAGCATGTCGCTTTGTGGCTGACGATATGTGTATCTCTGATCACGAGCAGAAGTAGTGGGGGAGCATCATCGCCATGTGTTGAGAGGAATTCTTGGAATTTGGATAATTCACCTTTGGAAAAATGGGTGTTTCATTCAACATTCTTAAACAATCCTTATTCAAAGACCTTTTGAGCAGGATGGGCTACTCGACCTGAAGAAAATTCTAACTGGACCCCCACCTGCAAGGTCATGCGCTATTTATCTTGATATGAGATTACCATGTCGCGCACATATGATTGTGATGCATGTGCCTGGTGTACCCTTATCAGTAGTAGTAGTAATAGTAGCAGTAGTGGCAGCAGCAGCAGCAGCAGCAATGATTTTCTAGCTGTCATTTGTCGACAATGATAAAAGGAAAGTGGCTAGTCGAGTAGATCCGAAGCAACAAAATTCTCGATAGTTGTTAGTTAACAAACAGCAAAACTCTAAACCTAAATCAAACCTAGAACGAACAGGTAAGGTAGAACTCAATGCAAAAATCGGTAGTAAAGTTGCCAATATTGATTCAAGGGCTGGCAGTTTCGTACATGGCATTTATTGAACATAGTCATACTTACGTACATACATACATAAATACATATATATACATACGTATATATATATATAGGTATATATATATATATATACATATATATACATACGTATATATATATATACATATATATACATACGTATATATATATATATAGGTATATATATATATATATATATACATATATATACATACGTATATATATATATATATACATATATATACATAAGTATATATATATATATATACATATATATACATACGTATATATATATACATATATATACATACGTATATATATATATATATACATATAT
>NC_142939.1:49151593-49156593 GCF_046866305.1 Octopus bimaculoides
ACCGTCGCTCATCCTCACTTCTAGACTTATAAATATAGCTAAGTGGAGTTTCCCAAGGCTACCTTGCTCAACTGGTAGACGGCAGTGAGTGCCGGACCGCATTTTAGAAATGTTTCATTTTCTTGCTTTCTTTTTTTCTATTTTTATTTATTTACTGTTTTTGCTACATTGGCTACGGGTGGAGTCGTAAATTAAAACGATAAATCTTTTAAAAATTGGAAAAAAGTGACATGGAAAATATATATATTCCGGCAAAAGACAGTGATAGAAAGTAGACCCTACACATCGAAGTTTTCTGTTATAACCACAAGAAAAATAGCCCCACCCAGCTGATATTGTTGTTATTTAAGTCTAGGTTGGCCTTGATCCAGTAGAATTATGATCACAAGTATTTGATAATAATAATATCATTGTCGCTGTTATTATTATTTAACACCAGGCCAGCTCTGATCCAATAGAATTATCCCCAGAAGTGCTGATGGTTGAACTGTTTCTTAAGACTAACCCAGTCCTGATCTTGCACACTTCTGATAAAAATTATCGATGCTGCTGGTATTCTTGATGCTGCTGTCATTGTTGATGATGACAATGTTTAGCCCCTGGTCAGCCTTGATCCAGCAGAATTATGATCAAACGTGTTTCTTGTGGATCCAATACATCCAGAAGAGATGATGACGGTGGCAACATAATTAACCAATCTAACGTTTTACGTTATATATTGTGTTATATAGGCGATTGTGGAGGCGCAGTGGCCCAGTGGTTAGGGCAGCGGACTCACGGTCATAGGATCACGGTTTCGATTCCCAGACCGGACGTTGTGAGTGTTTATTGAACGAAAACACCTAAAGCTCTGCGAGGCTCCGGCAGGGGATGGTGGCGAACCCTGCTGTACTCTTTCACCACAACTTTCTATCACGCTTACTTCCTGTTTCTGTTGTGTCTGTATTTCAAAGGGTCAGCCTTGTCACACTCTGTGTCACGCTGAATCTCGTTAAGGGTACACGTGTCTGTGGAGTGCTCAGCCACTTGCACGTTAATTTCACGAGCGGGCTGTTCCGTTGATCGGATCAACTGGAAACCTTCGACGTCGTAAGCGACGGAGTGCCAACAACATATATAGGCGATACATTTATCCAAATTGTTTCTCATTTCTCAAGACGTTACGGTGCGATTTAAGACAGATTTCTCTTGCTACTGTGTTTATGATATGGTGCGATCACGCTGAGTCTCTCTGGTTACGGTTGCTGCTGTTTACATGTGTTAATATCACTATTATTATTATTATTATTACTATAATCTTCACCTACCCTCCTCCTCCACCTCCGCTACCCCCTCCCCTGATGATGTCATAGAAGCAACCTGATTTCCAAGTTATTGATTATTTGCAGAGCAACAAGTCAAAAGATTTTTTACCGTTTTTTCCTTCCTTTATTTGATATTTTATGAAGAATTTCCTAAATAAAATATGATAATGTATATTTTCTTCTTCCACTTTACCATTCTTTTCTTACACTCCATTTCGCTCTCTCTCTCTCTCTCTCTCTCTCTCTCTCTCTCTCATCCTCTCTCACTCGTTCTCTCTCACTCATTCTCTCTCACTTTCTCTCTCTCTCTATTTCTCTACTTTTTCTCTTTACTTTTGTCTATGTATATTTATTTGTACGTGAGTATGTATGTATGTATATGTGTGTGTGTGTGTATGAACGTATAAAGATAGGTGGTATGTATGTGTGATATAATATATGTATAAGTGTGTTCGTGTGTGTGTATATCCGTGTTTCTGTAAATGCATAGCATGTGCGTCGATATCTGTCGCTACTTAACAATGACCGCGTATGTCTATCGAGTGCACACACACACACACACACACACACACACACACACACACACACACACACACACACACACAGATATGCCACTTACATCGTTTCTAGTATTTCTTCGTTCTCTCTATTTCGATCATCTATCTATCTATCATGTGTCTGTCTATCTATCTATCTATCTATCTATCTGTCTCTATCATCTATCTATCTCTGTATATACATACATACATACATACATATATATATATATATATATATATATATATATGTATATATATATATATATATATATATATATTATATCTATATCTATATATATATATGTACACACACACACACACACACACACACAACTGAACCCTACACCACCATCACCACACTCACACACACACACACACACATATATATACATATATACGCACACACAAACGTCAAATATAGATAGATAGATAGATAGATAGATACCTATACTTCTCTCCCTGTATTTAACTATCTGTCTGGCAATCTATTCTTCTCTCTGCCTGTCCCCCCTCTCTCTCTCTCTACACCAACATAAATACATACATAGATACATAAACATACGCACATACATGCACACGTAAATGCATTTCTATTTATTTCAACAATGATTCTTCACTTATTGGATCAAATCAACAACCTACTCAATGTATAACCTTGTGAGTTTCTGAGTATTCCAGACAAGTATATACTCTTCGTATAATCCTCAGCAGAATCAACGTCATACAGTGTGAAACGTTTGATTATTAATATCACGGGTTCAGTTTCACTTTCTCTTACAACAGTTAGGTCAACCTAAGGCTGTGATAACTGTTAAGGCTTGAAATTATGGAATAACAATGACCAAAGATGCCATTCTGACAACATATTGTCGAAACAGAAGGAAATATTACAAATTATGTAAGGTCTGGAATATGAGAGGATGGGTCGTATCAGTAAAGGGTGATTTATAAAAGTTGGTTTACAAATGTATATTTTAGTTGAACTGTTTAACAAACTGACGTTTCGAATATTTGTCATTCATCGTAAAGAAAATGTCGAGCTTTGAGAACCCTCTCTATACATGACTCATACACCATTTTACATGGATGTAATTCATTGCATGTCAAGCTAATAATGGAGTTTCTGTCTGGTGACTTTACCTGTTGGAAATAATGCTAAAATGTCCTTGAAATTTTAAAAGAGTATCAGTTAAAAACCATAGTTTTGAGCAAAAGACTGGATGTTCGAGGCTAGAACACTTTTCGTCAGAAATATGTTTTTCAAAATAAAGGACACAGTCCATAACCTTTCATAAACACTTTGTTTTGAATAAAATTTAGAATATCACAGGATATGTTTGGACAGAATCTGCAGTTTGAAATTGAAAGATAAATTAGCATGGAAGTTAAAGGAGGGTTTTAAATTAGGTCACCTAAAACCAGGATGTTTATATCATAGAACCAACGGAGAGTAGTGTACTAATATTTTATGCAATATAGAAAGTGACCCTTTGCATTTTTTTTACTAGACTATGCTATCAGAAATTGCAACTATAATGTTATTCCTTGAACAGGACTCCAATAGACTATTTCTAGAATATACTCAATGGCTAAATTCAATATCAAAATCAAAAATATATTAGATTATTGTTTGCTCTAGTAGAGATAGTCTCCTGTAGTACAATTCCCAAACGTATTCCAACACACACACGCACATATATATACATACATACACACACGTGTGTGTATGTTTGTGTATACAGAGAGAGAGACAGATAGATTTCCATACATACATATATACCAACGTGAATCCTTCACCGTCTATACCCAGATTATAAATTCACATTTTTACGAACGATAATTGATGTACTTCGTTTGCTATACATGTCCAAGTGACGATCTAGAAAAGCTGAGACTTTCAGAGAAAGAAATCAATCAGCCAACTCACACATCAGAAACAGAGTCTGTAAGCGTAACAGTATAAATATACAAGACATTTCTCAAGTTCAAAACATGACTTTGTTTTTGTTATCTGTGTTGTAACGATTTCTAAAGATAAAGCTTTGTATGTTTGTTAGAAACCAGCTTCTTTAGCGGAAGATTTCAAATACTTAAAATACAAGAGAATTCACACGTACAGACATATATGTATACACACATACACAGATATAAACATATACATATGTATGTACATGAATACATATATATATGTACATACGTTCACAGTGACAAACATATATAAAAAAATCATGCATAGACACATACAAGCACATACATACATACATACATACATACATACATACATACATACAGGCTTCTCAAACTGGAAAGGAGAAAGCTGATTCGAAGACTACAGATCCAGACCATCACTGGAACTGCAAAAATCTGTGAAACGTTCCAAAAGTTTATCATTTAAGTATCTAGAGCCTGTCTATATGAATCAAAATGGATACATAAAACAGAACATACAAATCTGCACATATACATACATACATACATACATACATACAAAAATACCCTGCTGTTGATGTTGAAATTCCAATGAAGGAACCTTGGATCTAGGTTAGAAACCAATTTTTTCTCTATTAGCAAGAAATCTTGAAATAAACTGAATAATGACATACATATATACATACGTACGTACAAACATACAAATCTATAAACAAATACATTTACATAAAAACAAAGTATGCGTGGGTACTGAACGCTCAATGAAATAAGATTTTACTGGGTGAACTGAGATGTTGTGATCTTCATGCATTCATTGATATGTTTACTGTCGTACAGCAACAATAAACAACAATCAAACACTTGTCCTCTACGGCTTACTTATAATTAAGTCTTTGCATATAATGTGATGCATACACAAGCGCAGGGCGGTGGTGATGGTGGTGTGGGGTTCAGTTGTGTGTGTGTGTGTGTGTGTGTGTGTGTGTGTATGCGAGTGTGTTTCTGTATGTGTGTGTGTAATTCTAATGGGATAGGGCGTGACTTTTGTAAAACTGAAGCTCATGGATATAGTTTGATAAAATGAGTAAGAGGAGTGGAACTTACAAAATCCTGTAAGTCAGACTGCCTCGTGGCCCCAACAGACAAAATGGAAAAGGCGTTGCCCTGAAGGATGGCGAGAAAGATGCGCTGGAACAGTCAATGTGATTCACGGGGCTCGCACTTATGG
>NC_142939.1:49164093-49166593 GCF_046866305.1 Octopus bimaculoides
AATTATAGACGATACTATCCATATTCCAGCGATTAAGATTTTGGTTTCTGTTAACAGCCAGCCTTTCTCGTAGGGAGAATTCTGATAATTAAAAAACAAATCTCATACATATATGCATACAGATGCACACATATTATATTGATATGTGTATACAAACACACTCACGTTCTCAGTCATTTATATGTATTTATGGATACATATGTATTTATGTGTGCATATATACGTATATATATATATATATATGTATATATATATGTAAATATAATATGTATATGCTTGTGCATGTATATATTGCACCCTTGTCCTATTTTGCTTTATATATATATATATATATATATATATATATATATATATATATAGTTTTAGGGAAAATAACCAAGTTTCAAGAACTCATCGATGAAAATCCACTATCACATATAAAGCTCAATTTAATTCTAATTTTTTATAAATTGATTTTAATTGAGTTTTTACCTGTAATTTTGGATTTTGTCCCTAATATTATTTATATATATATATATATATGACGGTGCCCTCATCGAACTTTATCAGCCATCAGCAGAGGTCCAATGGAAGCACTCTAGGAAAGAAGGGACACACATACACACACACACTCATACACAAGCAGTCCCCTATTCACAAACACCACCACTACCACTACCGCACACAGATACACGGCAGTTCTTCATGGTATAAACATATTTGTAAATGTCTCTCGCATTTTTTTTTCGTTCGTTTTTTTTTTTTTTGTGGGGAGACGGTAGCAGCTGTAAACCAACGAGATATTACATGAGAGACAGTAATGTCAAATAGATGACTACCTAATGATATCTAACAACTGCAGTATAACATATCTGTATATCTATAGCGATATTATTTAATCTATAGTTAAACAATTATGTATCATAACACAACTGTATCACTAAAGCTCTATTGTCTATCAGTTTAATTAAACAAACATATACTTCAACACTTCTATACCTCTCCAGTTTGCTATATCATCTATCAGTTAAATAAATGCCTTTATAGTATAATTCATTTATATGACCATAGCTATGCTGGCTATCAATATATTAAAAACTATATATTATAGCATCAATAACTCTACAGCTATAATATCTACCAATTTAATTAAACAACTATATACATCTCTCTCTCTCTCTCTCTATCTATCTACATTATCCTTCAGCTTATTATAAGACCGTACTATAGTGAATCTATATCTCTATAGCTGGCGATATTACCTACCAGTTTAATTAAACACCGAAGTCTTATAAACACATCTATATATCAGTATAGCTATATTATGCATCATTTTAATTAAAGTTATATACTATAATGCTTCTACATAGCTATATTACCCATCAACATAGTGTGGAACCATGCAATAATACGCCTATATCTATAGCTTCAATAGCCATGCCATTTTTACAGCTATTAGATATCGCTATAGTTACATCACCGATCGTAGCGTACCGGTTTCAAATCTCCCGTGGTATGGAACAACGTTTGTTTACACCCCAAATTCAGTTCTTGCATCACTTCATATTATCTACCACCATTCCGAGGGGTTAGCCGAGTCGACGTACGAATTATAGTTTTATGTATTAAGGTCGATGTAATCAATTGAGGCTGGAGGTGATTGCAAGGAAAAGTAGATTGAGGGATTAAATATATTTTATGTTATTCACTTACGGTTCATTGCGTTCCGAGTTCTTATCCCGCCAAAATGCTATTACGATTCACCTTCATAAATGACTACAGCATACACACACACACACACACACACACTCAATAAACACACAACTGCGTTCGGCATACACACACACACACACACACACATATACAATACGAACACGTTACATATATAGAAATATTTTGCCCTTTGTCATTAACATTAATGTATTAAAGTTGGTCTTCTGCTTACATACACACACACACATACACACACATGCACACACAAATATAAACACACATTTCTTGTTCAACTGGCGGAATTGTAAACGCGTCGGACAAAAATGCTTAGCGGCAATTCTTTCGGCTCTTTACGTTCGAAGTTCAAATACAGCTGAAGTCTACTCTGCTTTCTTTATCATTTCGGGGGTCGATAAATACAATACCCATCAAGCATTAGAGTGCGATGTAATCGACCAGCCACCTCACCATAAAACGTGCAGGCCTTATGCCAAAATTCAAAACAATTATTTTTGTTGTTGATGTAATTTTGATGGAGTTATCATTTTTTTAAAATTCTTATTCAAATCCGCTTGTTCCTTATTCGTCTGCGATAATGATGTGTTAATCACCCTCAACTGACCCCCAAAATATCTTCTTTATCCTTTAACCATACTGGGGATTCTTCTGCGTGAGAGACGATGCACATATCTTAGACCTCTCCTTCTTCTTCTTCTTCTTGAAAATAATCGAGGTTACCCCAAGAATTTTTGAAGAAGGAGAATTGGAAGTACTGTAAAAGAGAGACACTAGATGCCGTGGCGCACCA
>NC_142939.1:49178726-49198726 GCF_046866305.1 Octopus bimaculoides
ATATATATATATATATATATATATATATATATATATATATATCTTTGTGTGTATATTTCACATTCTTTGTCTTTAAGACACGAGATCTCTTAATTCCTCTTTCGAAATTTGTTTCCATGCCTTTCATGTCTAAATTGTTTTAGCAATGTATATGTGTCCATGTTAACTAAGGGTCGAGAAAGCTTTTTTCGCTTTCCGAAGAAAGAATTTGTGCGAAACATTTATAAATTTTCCTCCCAATGCCACCACATGCACTTAAGGCGCCTCTTAATTTGTTAAATAAATGCAATTTTTATAAACGGAGCCTACCACTTGTCATTTAGAATCCATGTTTCTTATCACTAGTTTTAAACTACGATATTGTTTGTACACGTACTCGTCATGAAGCACAACTGAATCTAACAGAACTTCACCATAGAAATACATTTGCCTCTTCAGAATTCATATCACCTCCCACAATCTATATTGGAGCTCCTTAGCTTAATAGAGTGGATATAAGCGATCATGCAATCTCTGCACCGCTTTAACTTTCGAAAACCGCAATCACAATTCAGAAAGAACTTTCTTCTTTGAACATCATAGCAGCCTATTCGCCTACTGTTTAAACCTATAATCTACTCGAAAAGGTTGACTATACTTGTATCGGAAACATGACTGCATACGCTACAGAATCATGTACTTTGGCATTTATGCCTAAATTCCTTTTCCTGATGTAAAAATATGCTATTTGATGAACAGTCCATTTCACTGTTTCTTATTTTGGCTTCACTTGCTCACATAAAAGTAATGAAAAACTCCTAAGGAACATATAGATTTAGATCTTACTTATGCAGCCGAGCATCAAAGCTAAACGAAACGAACCAGGATAAAAGAAATCATTCGCTTTTGTATTCTTGCACATCATTACGTTTATGTGTATATTTATTCACTAACGCAAATAATTTAACCGAAACAAAAACTCAGAGTTATATCTGGAATTTTAATTCACGGACACAGAGGTAAAAGAACGTTATTCAGGAGGAGTTCTAATCGATAATGAGTCCAACATATAAATGACAGCGTGAGTGAATGAACAAATAAATGTAAGTGACAGCAACGTATATGTACCACTAGTTATAAATGAAGAATATTAGTCTGTCTGATGTTCCACTACGTAGTCCTGTGTCAATAAGTATTACATATGGAAGATACTTTCTTATATAATCATTAATTATTCACCCATGTATTTATTAAAAAAACTGGTTATGCCCAAAGCCTAAAGCAAATGATTGTGCCCAAGGCTTAAAGCAACCGGTTGTGCTCAAGGCTTAAAACGATAATATTCATCTAGATAGTATTCATCTAGGAACTCTGCTAAAACTTATTCAAGTTCGTTGTCAATTTATATTTAGCATTAAAAAAAAACCAAAACCACCAGTTACTATTTGAAGTATAGTATCGTTGCTAAACTCAAATCCTCTATAGTTCTATATTTAAGAGATGAGAAATTATGTACATTTTTTTTACATAATTTACATTTGACGGATATTTGTCCTTATCTTGTTAGTTGTTACCAACAAACAAGATGAGGACAAATATCCGTCAAATGTAAATAATGTAAATTGTGCAAAAAATGTTCAAATCCTATAACACGGGGGAACAGTTTTAAACAATTTTTGTTGAGCTCTTACCTTTTCACTTGATTTTGAGTAAAATTGGGATGATGATTTCAAAACTACAATAAGTTTTCTTCTATCACGTCAAGTTTTTTTTTGTTTTTTTTTTTCTACACTTTAGTCTCCGCATAAATACAAACGTACTGGTTGACCGAAAGTAATAGGGCTGGTCAGATGCATTTATTATTTTATTGATAAGATTGGGGAATGTTTTTGAAACAATTTTTAGTTCCCTTGCTTTTGACAATTAGTCCTACATAATTTGGTGGCCCTAGGTTCAGAAATGTCCTCAGGAATTTTTTTATATAACGTCAAGATTTTTATTAAAAAAGATTTCATTATTTACCAAAGAATTTCAGTAAGTCGAAAGGTAAGCTACTATAAATCGGCACGAACTTTCCGGACAACCCAATACATTAATCTCTATTTTTGTAGGCAGTTGTATGTGTACAGTATGTCCGTTTTTTTTTTTGTTTGCAGTGTAAATTAACGAAATATAAGCAAATGAACGAAATAGCACATGCAAGGAACTGCTAATTTAACGGTAAATACCACAATAATTATTACAGAGAGACAAAGAACTTTATATTTTACCTTGCAACTGGCCACGCATGTCTGTTGTCGATTGAGTATATAACACAAGCAACACACAGCAAAGAGAGACAAAAATAAAATAACACGTGACAGAATTTTTTTCTAAAAACGTTCAATGACGTTAACTGGAGTTTGGGTGTGTGTGTTGACACTGGCCAGCCCGCACTTCACGCATGTCAGTCGTCAGGTATGTATATGTATGTGTAGATGTTTGTGTGGGTGTGTTTAATACCGTACCGTATATAGTAAGTCTGTATTTTTGTATGCAGTGTAAATTAACTATATGTATATATGCGTGTATATATGTGAGATGTATGTATGTATATATGTATGCCTGTATATATGTGAGAGTATAGATTCACTGTAGTAGATTCAGTATGAAAATGAAACCATTCAAGTGAAAGTATCTGTCATTACAGTATCGAAATGTAATTGTTTCAGTTTTGATACTGAAATAGTGGAGGAGATATTATGTTGCTGTGGGCTCGAACTATGCAAGAAGTTAAAAAAATTTTTGACTAAAACACAACCGGGTCCCTAAGTAAGGCATGTGTAAAATTTGAATGAAATTGGTTGTGTAGTTCTGGAGTTTTAGGGATTCACACAGACACACACACACACACATTCACAGATAGATAGATAGATAGATAGATAGATATACTTTCAATGATATTTTCAATTACAGTCACCGAGACACATTATGTGTGTGTGAAAGAGAGAGAGAGAGAAAGAGAGAGAGAGATAACTGTGCACTGAATTACCAGTAAAGTCCATCAGATGCGCTTCAGTACAGTTTCCGTCAACATATTTTCACTTACATTCGGTGGATCAACGCGGGGAAAACAGAAAATGTCATGAGAAATGACTAATGTCCAATACAAGCCTCAACAAAACCACTTCTCCTGATTGAGAGAATACGGCGGTGATACTACGGAATGTGACATGCATACATACATACATATACGTGTATATACACATAGATCTATAAGTATAGATACGCGAACACATATATATGCACACACACATACATTCATATACGTGTATATACACATAGATCTATAAGTATAGATACGCAAACACATATATATGCACACACACATACATACATATATATATATGTATGTATATACAAACATACATATATATATATATATATATATATATATATATATATATATATATATATATATATATATATATATATATATATATATATATATATATATATATATATATATATATATATATATATATATATATATATATATATATATATATATATATATATATATATATATATATATGTATGTATGTATGTATGTATTGATAGAAAGGACAACAAAAGAAAGAAAGAGACCTCGATATTATGTAAATAGAGGAATTTATCTGTAAAAATATGTGACACTTATTCGGTAGCCATGATAAAACTCCGAGTTTCGGATGTTGGGGTGGGAACCCGCGCCAACATCTCTTCAGTTATCCGGCCATTGAAAATTTCTGTATGCATGTATGTATAAACATGTACATATATACAAAGGACAGGTATTTTCAATGGCCGGATAACTGAAGAGATGCTGGCGTGGGTTCCCACCCCGGCATCCGAAACTCGGAGTTTTATCATGACTACCGAATAAGTGTCACATATTTTCACAGATATATATATATATATATATATATATATATACAGAGAGAGAGAGAGAGAGAGAGAGAGAGACAGACAGACAGACAGAGGTAGTTAGATAGATTGATAGATAGATAGATAGATAGATATACACACATTTGTGTGTGTGTGTTTATATAAGTGTGTGTATGTGTTATGTACATGGGCTTTGTCAATATGCAATTTCTAAAATGGCTGGTATTGTTGGTATTAGACGGCTTTGGTCGTGGCAATGGTGAGTACATGCTGGATACTTTCTCGCTTCTATACAAAACAATGCCAGCACAAATCCCCAGCGCAGTTATGTTTACATGTATGTGTGTTTCTGTGGAATAATTAGATTCTGAAAACTTCATCTAATGTTTTCGTACAGCCTGTCTTATTTTGAAACGACAGCAGTCGTCATTTTGATCGAAAGTAAAATTCGTTCCTGTTGTCGTTCCTGTTGTTGCTGTTGTTGATGTTGTGGCTGCTGCAGCTGTTGTTGTTGTCGGTGTTGTTGTTATTGTTGTTGTTGTTGTTGTTGTTTGACTAAAATCTTGAAGACTACAAAAACGTTTTTATCTTAATGATACGAATGAGTGGAGTCATCTCAATGGATGCATTTACTCTGCGTAATATGTCGATTTATTTCTCTAACTCTATCACACATACACGCTTAAATAAACCTAATATAGACAGTTACTAAGGCACTGGGGTATTTTAATGACAAGTGAGTGTTTAACTCCTATTTCACAGTGCTAATCTATGGATTTTAAGAGTTCCGGAATATATTTTATTGGACTCACATTTTTGTATAAAACTTACTGAACACACCGACTTCCAGCGTTGTTCTTTATTCTAAGTGACCTGACTATATTATTTTGCACTTTCCACACTTGTGTATGTATGTGTGTGTATGTTTGTATGTCTGCATGTATGTATAAACAAGTGAGTGACTGTGTGGTAAGTAGCTTGCTTACCAACTACATGGTTCCGGATTCAGTCCTACTACGTGGCACCTTGGGCAAGTGTCTTCTACTATAGCCTCGGGCCGACTAAAGCCTTGTCAGTGGATTTGGTAGATGGAGACTGAAAGAAGCCCGTCGTGTATATGTATATATATATATATATATATATATATGTATGTTTGTGTGTCTGTGTTTGTCCCCCCCAACATCGCTTGACAACCGATGCTGGTGTGTTTACGTGCCCATAACTTAGCGGTTTGGCAAAAGAGACCGATAGAATAAGTACTAGGCTTCCAAAGAATAAGTCTTGGGGTCGATTTGCTCGATTAAAGACGGTGCTCCAGCATGGCCGCAGTCAAATGACTGTAACAAGTAAAAGAGAGAGTAAAGAGAATATATATATAAGACAAAGCATAAATAATGGGCACCAGATACTTCTTTATTGCAATAAATTTGACTTACAGTTTTTTCCAGTTATCTTTGTAGGGTCCGTATTGATTGGTTTACTCATTCGGTCCATTAATCTGTTGAGAAAAATTGAACCACCCAGAGAATCGTCAGAGACATTTTGTTCTGGTTCATATCTCTTCTCTTCTTTTCTTTACCTCCGGACAATCCACTTGAATGTGGCCCTTTTTGCTGCAGGCGTAACAGGTGGGCTTTTTGCACTCGACCTGTACCTTAAGGGCCACATTCTCGCCCACGAGCACCCTTTCGGGAAGATCTTGAAGGTCTTCTTGTGTCCCCTGAATAAGGATGTTGATGCTTCTTCCCAGCCAATATTGCGGGGAAGAGCATGATACTTGTAATATTTTAATTTTGTCTGCCCTGTTGAATAACAGGGCAGCCACCACCTCTACAGGGTCGACTTCTGGTGGTACTTCTGATATTTTTACTCTTGATGTTCCGCGACACATGTAGGTCGGAAGAAGTATCACATCGAGTGCCCTCGGGCCACTTCTTCCCCTAAGAAACGAACCTCTACTACTCCATATGCCCGTCCCCTGGCGATATAAACTATGTCTCTCCAAATCGGGGACAGGCATTTTTCGATGGTATTTTTTTCGAAATGTTTAAACCTTTTGTCTTTTGGACAAAAGGTTTTAAATATCACGGTCCGTTTCTCCGTATTAATAATCGAAGCTGACGGTGATATTGGATCTTTTTTAAAACGGGGGCCACATTTTTCATTAACGAAACACTTTGAAACTTGGAACACTGGTAGAATGTGTCATATAAAACATCTTTTTCTCTTAGTCTTCTTAAAAAAAAGAAGAAATCCATAAATTATTCCATGTTAAAGTTGTCGTATTTCTGTAATTTCAACCAATCACTGACGTCCATTCAGCCGATATACATTAAGTGCCGACTACATAAACAAACGATTCTGAAACAATTAACCCTAACCCTAACCCTAACTCTAACCCTAACCCTAACCCTAGGGTTAGGGTTAGGGTTAGAGTTACGGTTAGGGTTAAAGCAAATTTAAAATGAAAAAAAGCAAATAAAACGAAGGTATGGAGATTAAATACGCTTTACATCGTTTAATGAGCCAAAGGAGTAAATGTAAACAACTGAATACTTGTCAGTGATTGGTTGAAATTATCGAAATAAGACAATTTTTTACATGAAATAAATTCGGATACAAAAGTATTTTTCTGTTCTATAACACAAAATAGATAAGTATACGAAGTTTGAAAGTCTTTCGGTACCAAAAACACTACGTAAAACATTAATGAAAAATGTAGCCCCCGTTTTAAAAAAGATCCGTGATATTTTTACATCACCACCCTCCTGTTACATTCTTTTAAACAGCTCACCGAGCTTGTTTATGTCAATTTCGATATTTTCGGTTACCACTTCGGCAACCGCTGAAAATTTTTTCGCCATGTTTTCACTCTCAACGAGTGACTCCTTTTGCGAAATAAATTCAATTGACATAATAATATTTTTCCCACGCAAACTGGGAAACCTATGAAAAACTATTTTTAAACAGGGAAACCTATGAAAAAATATTTTTCAAGCTGTGAAAAATATGTTCTCCTCTAAAACAGGATAAAGATGTTTCAAATCCTACCCCCGTTCGGAGGAGGGGCACAGAATAATCCAAAAAGACTATTCACTGTTTTTTTCGCAATAAAATTTTAAAATAAATATGCCGCAACGGTCAACAAAGTCAATGTATATATTTTTTTAATATTTCCGGGTAAAACCGGGATAAAATGTGGTTCAACAGTTCAGCAATAGCAATCCTTCCCGGAACAACAGCTCTAACAAAGTCAACAATGGCAGCCAAAATTCTTACCGGCAGACAGAAAAAAAAAAACAAAAAAAAAAACGTCCGAACAGGTTAGGCAAGCGAGACACTTTTCACTCTCCATGTGGACTCCTTTTGCGAAATAAATTCAATTGACATAATAGCATTTTTTAACACAAACTGGGAATCCTATGAAGAAATATTTTCAATCAAGTAAACCTATGAAAGCTGGGAAAAAATGTTCTTCTCTAAAAGAGGACAAAGATGTTTCAAATCCCATCTCCGTTAAGGGGAGGGGCACAGAATAATCTAAAAAGACTATTCTCTGTTTTTTTTTTGTTTTCTTTTTTTTTTGGCAATAATTTAAAAAAAAAAAAGATGCCGCAATGGCCAACAAAGTCAATGTATATATTTTTGAAATATTTCCCGGGTAAAAATATGGTTCAACTGTTCAGTAATGGCAATCCTTCACGAAACAACAGCGATAACAATTTTAACAAAGCTGACAATGGCGGCAAAAATTCTTACCGGCAGGCGGAAAAAACACGTCCGGACAGGTGTGAGGTAAGCAAGCTACTTACCACACAGCCACTCCTGCGCCTTGTGTATATATATATATATATATATATATATATATATATATATATATATATATATATATATATATATATATATATATATATATATATATATATATATATATATATATATCTCGCCTTACCCCTCTTGTTCTTCCTCTGTTACTACTACGTATCTCTTTTTTCCCCCTCGTATTTCCTCTTTTTCTTTTTTCCTCTCGTTGCTCACCATTCTTCTACTTCCTCCCTCTCTTTCTCCCTCTACCACTCTCTCTCTTCCCTTTACACCGGCATGGTCACATGCTTCCGGTCAATAATCCTTTCCTTCCTTGGCTTTCGCCAAGTAACACACGCCACCACTTTGTCTCTCTCGGTTCCGTGCCTCATCGCGTTCATACACACATAATTTTTCTCGTCTGGCCGTAAAGCCTTCTGTTTGTTTTCCTGTCTTGTTTTTTGTCCGCCACTACATTCCTCCATGGCTAGATTTAATTTGCGTTTTAACGTTGCGTCCTGCCCGAAGCTCGTCGAAACGCCGGTGTTAAAACGTGGGTAGCTGATGAAGTAGAATGTTCTCTATGTGGCTCGTGTGTTCTCGTCTACGTTTGTTTGCAATGTCCTGTACCCAGATATGCACCTATACATACAGGTGGATGTCGGTATGCACATACCTGTACGTATATATGCATATACTCATTTACTTTTGTTTATATATATATATATATTGATAGAAATGGCAAGACAACAAAAGAATGAAAGAGACTTCGATGTTATGTAGAGAAATTTATTTGTAAATATAATATGTGACAATTATTCGGTAGCCATGATAAAACTCAGAGTTTTGGATGTCGGAGCGGAAACCCACGCCGGCACCTTTTCAGTTATCGAGCCATCGAAAAAGTATTATATTTACAGTTATATATATGTATATATATATATATATATATACGCTTAATGTTGACTCTCTCTTTTACTCTTTACTCTTTAACTTGTTTCAGTCATTTGACTGCGGCCATGCTGGAGCACCGTCTTTAGTCAAGCAAATCGACCCCAGGACTTATTCTTTGGAAGCCTAGTACTTGTTCTATCGGTCTCTTTTGCCAAACCGCTAAGTTACGGGGACATAAACACACCACCATTGGTTGTCAAGCGATGTTGGGGGGACAAACATAGACACACAAACATATACACACACACACATATGTATATATATATATATATATATATATATATATATATATATGCGAGTAAAAATAAATACAAAAAAGGGGGGGTTGTATGATTGTGTATAGCGGAATATATTATTTTGTTTAAAAGAGTTCCAACACTGTCTGTTTTTTATGTTTTATTTATATTCCTGCAAAACCAATGTGGGGTATAGAATATGGAATATACAATATATAATATAATATACAATATACAATATAAAATAAAATAAAATAAAAATGGATGGCACCATGAAATAAAGTATTGAATGTAGATGAAATATTGAGTGTTCAATATAAAGGATCAAATATATAAATATAAGTATATAAAGGCGACTCGAGTTTCAGGGCTATTTCCCTTCGTCATGGCCGGTATGACAGACTTTAACAGACTGTAATAAGTTGGCTGGTTTTCTGTCTTTTATACCAATTCCTTTGGACAGCAGCAGTAGGTGTTTGGCTATTTTTAGAATTGATGTCAAATCTATTTTTAGAAATGATGATATTTGAGTAATTGTTTTGTGTTTGGGTTGTAGGGATAAGATTTTTGTGTGTGTGTGTGTGTATACATATATACGACAGGCTTCTTTCAGTTTCAGTCTACCAAATCCACTCACAAGGCTTTGGTCGGCCCAAGGCTATAGTAGAAGACACTTGCCCAAGGTGCCACGCTGTGGGAATGAACCCGGAACCATGGGGTTGGTAAACAAGCTACTTACCACACAGCCACACCTGCGCCTATGTCGGAAGAAAAAAGTAATCCGCACCAAATTAGACATAATAATATATTTTTATTTTGCCTCCGTCATTAACTCGCCTGAAGCTCATAAGCACCCTCAGGCGGACTTAGAGAAGCAACGAAGTGCCTCGGCCAAAATAATACATACATATATGTGTATATGTATGTAGGTATATATTATTTTGGCCGAGTCATATATATATATATATATATATATATATATATATATATATATATATATATATATATATATATATATGTATGTATGTATGTATACACACGTACACACACACATAAATACATACATGCATACATGCACATTATATACACGAATACACACTCTGACGCTTACACAGCCTGCTTGTGTAATTAACATACAAGTGGCTGAGCACTCCACAGACACGTGTACCCTTAACGTAGTTCTTGGGGATATTCAGCGTGACACAGTGTGACAAGCCTAACCCTTTTGAATTACAGGCACAACAGAAACAGGAAGTAAGAGTGAGAGAAAGCTGCGGTAAAAGGGTACAGCAGGGTTCGACACCATTCTCTGCTGGAGCCTCGTGGAGCTTTAGATGTTTTCGCTCAATAAACACTCACAACGCCCGGTCTGGGAATCGAAACGGCAATCCTATGACCGCGAGTCCGCTGCCCTAACCACTGGGCCTTTGCGCCTCCACACGAATACCCTCAAGCACACATATATTCACATTGAATTTCTTATGCGTGTTCGGATATATGTTATCGTTATATAAATTATGCGCAATGTCGTTGTTCTTGCAGAAGCTGCTTTTCCTGTTGTTGTTGTTGTTGTTGTTATTGATGGTTGTTGTTGTTGTTGTTGCTATTATTACTGCTGCAGGTGTTGCTGCAGATATACTTACCGCTGCTGTTCCTCCGGTCCGTGAGAAGATAGCTCGAACTTCACTTTAATCCTTCAGTATTATGATAATCTTGATAAATCCCCACTACAAACAAACAGTTCAGTCGAACATGCCGGTCTTGTACCGTTCACATCTCAATTGCTATTGTTGTTGTTGATGTTCTTATTGGTGGTGGTGTTGATGGCGGCGGTGGTGGTGGTAGTGGTGGTGGTGGTGGTTGGCGCATTGATAATATTAGTGCTAATAATGCTGCTTTTTATCATGGTGGTGATCGCTTGTGGTGATGAGTATATTGATGATGTCGGTGGTAGTACTGATGGTGGTAGTGATGGTGATAATACTGATTCTGATGGTGGTGGTGGTGGTGGTGGTGGTAGAGGTGGTGGTAGTGGTGGTGGCGGCGGTGGTGGTGATGGTGGTGCTGGGGATTTCTGGTATTGGTGATGGCGTGGGCTGTACTGTTTGCCGTAATGGTGAATGCTTGCATTTGTGATGCTGTTAGTACCCTGGAGTTAACGGTAATAATGTTGATGGTATTGGCACTGGTGCTGGTGTTGGTGCTGGTGGTTATAATGGTTGCAATAAGGGTTGTAGTGTTTGTGGTGATGTTGGAAAGTTTGTGGGTATGATTGTGATGGTAGCGACAGTTTTAATATTGGGTTTCAATTTTCAGCGGAATTTGAACTCGGAACCCAAAGAACGAATGAAATGCCGCTAAGCATTTTACCCAGCGTCTTAACAATTCTACCAGCTCACTGTTTTAGCGTTACAATTAGTATCGGTTTCAAATTTTGGCACAAGGCCAGCAAGTTAAGGGGAAAGGGTAAATCGATTAAATCGACCCCAGTGATCGATCAACTGTGTCTTATTTTATCGAATCTGAAAGGATGAAAGGCAAAGTCGACCTCGGCAGTATTTGAACTAAGAAAGTAAATACGAACGAAATACCTATTTTGTTATTGCCCACAAGGGGCTAAACATAGAGGGAACAAACAAGAACAGATGAACGGATTAAGTCGATTACATCGACCCCAGTGCGTAACTGGTACTTAATTTATCGACCCCGAAAAGATGAAAGGCAAAGTCGACCTCGGCGGAATTTGAACTCAGAACGTAACGGCAGACGAAATACCGCTAAGCATTTCGCCCGGCGTGCTAACGATTCTGCCAGCTCGCCGCCTTAAAATTACAATTAATATCAGTTCCAAATTTGGGAACGAGGCCGGCGATTTCGGGGGAGGGGATAGTTAACTACATCGACCGCCAGTGCTCGACGAGGGATGAAAGGCAAAATCGACCTCGGCGGAATTTGAACTCAGACGCACGAAATGTCGCTAAGCGTTCTGTCCCCCGGCGTACTAACGATTCTTATTTCTTTATTGCCCACACGGGGCTACACACAGAGGGGACAAACAAGGACAGACAATCGGATTAAGTCGATTATATCGACCCCAGTGCGTAACTGGTACTTAATCTATCGACCCCGAAAGGATGAAAGGCAAAGTCGACCTCAGCGGAATTTGAACTCAGAACCTAAAGACAGACGAAATACCACTAAGCATTTCACCCGGCGTGGTGGTGGTGGTGGCGGTGGTGGTGGGGACGGTGATACTGCTGGTGGTGGTAGTGAGTTACCACTGGAGATAATGGTGTTTATATAGAGGTGATGGCGATGGTGGTGATGGTATTGGAGGAGGAGGAGGAGGAGGTAATACGATTACTGATGCTGATATTGTTGGCAGCGATGCTAATATTGTCGAGGTTCTGACACCCCCAGCGGTGGTGGCGCTGGTGGCGGCGGCAGCTGATGTGATGATGTTGCTGGTGGTGGTGGTGGTGGGTGTGGCTGTGGTCATCATCGTCGTGGTTTTTGTAGAGGAAAAGGTGGTATTTGAGGTGTTGTTGATGTTGTTGTTGCTGCTGCTGCTGCTGTTGTGGTTGTCGTCGTTTATTTTTACCTCAAGTGAGCTCTGATCCAAAGCATATATGATTATGATCAATAACTGCTCCAGCATGATCCACCTGCATGATAGTGTATACAGAACATTACATACAAGACATCACAGCATGCCTTCCCCACCTCTACCTTTTTTTTTTCTTTTTTTCTTTTTTTCAATTTCAAAACACTAACATTGATTTCATAGATACTTAGCTGCTATTTCGAAAAACCCGAACGACCACACAGTGGCTCCGTTTCCTCAGAACGAAAACCTCAGTAAAAGGGACATTTTATTTATAGCCCTTGTCTGATGCACTGTGTACGAATAAGCACCACACAGAGCGATAGTCGTTCTTAATAACAACCATCCATCATGTTTGTGATTATTGATAAACACAGAGTTATATTATCTAATAAAGATATCAGCAAAAGGTGACAATATTGCACGGCTAATAAAGATATCTAACTGGTGTGATGAAATATGATGGTGTGGATGGAGACGGTTTATCATACAGCCCACAATACGTACACAACAGTTTGTCAGAACCATAAGTTGAAGCAGTAACCCAAGACACAGATAGAACAGTGAACTTTGCTTCTTTCAGGCTAATTTATTTGCCAATATTTTTTTTCTAGATTAGAGGAATATTTTTAGCGTAATTGAAGTACAGCGGAGAGTAGCGTCGTAATATATATATATATATATATATATATATATATATATATATATATTATATATATATATATATATATATATATATATATATATACATACATACATATATATATATATATATATATATATATATATATATATATATATATATATATATATATATATATATATATATATATATACATACATACATATATATATATATATATATATATATATTATATATATATATATACAGTACAGTGACGTAGTAGTAGTAGTAGTAGTAGTAGTAGTAGTAGTAGTAGTAGTAGTAGTAGTAGTAGTAGTAGTAGTTGTTGTAGTAGTAGTAGTAGTTGTTGTAGTACGGTGTGGGAGGTGCGTGACTTAGTGGTTAGGGTGTTGGACTCATGATCGTGTAAGACCGTGGTTTCGATTCCTTGGTGATCGGGTGACGCGTTGTTGTGCTCTTGAGCAAAAACGCTTCATTTTACGTTACCCCAGTTCACCCAGCTGCAGTAATCTTGCGACGGACCGGCGTCCGGAGAATTTATAAGCCTTGGAAAGCGGGAAACCGGCCCTCATGAGCAATCATGACTCGAGAAAGTAACCTTTACCTTTTACTTTATATAGTACAGTGTAGTAGTAGTAATAGTAGTAGTAGTAGTAGTAGTAGTAGTAGTAGTAGTAGTAGTAGTAGTAGCAGCAGCAGCAGCAGTAGCAGCAGCAGCAGCAGCATCGTAGTGGTATCAGACGTGGCATGCAGGCCATCATATCTTACTTGGCATTGCATTTTTATTTTTCTCTTCCGCTTTACTTTAGCATGCACATAGCGTTTTTAATCTTCTCTTCCGTTTTACGAATTCAGTGTCCGCGCGCACATTGCTTATTCGTTCTTCTTTTTCCGGTTCCTACTTCAGAATTGTTTATAGATCTCACTAACCATCTTACGAACTACGTTTGTGAGGAACGCTTCGCGCTCCGAGAGTTGTGAAAGAACTGATGATTGGCTCTTCTGATGAAGTGCCGCAATTTCTTACTGAACAGCTTGAGCATATCTCTTTTTTTTAGTAATCAAATATTAGTGCTCTGTACTCTATGAAATCCCTCCATCAAATCGACATTTCCTTCTCAGATGCATGGTCTGTCCCGTGTCATATGTTGCAGTGATTTCAGAGCAACTTGAAATGAAAGCTTTATTCAAGAAAATGACACACCATCCGATCCGGTAATCGAAACCATGATCTTGTAATCGTGGGAGCAGCCCCATAAGCACCAGGCCAAGTGACTTCACACCAGACAGAGTAAAGGGTAAAAGGTTAAAGAACCTTTTCGGTCATGAATGACCATAGTATTGCACCTAGAAAGTTACCCTCCAAAGCACAAGTCCCGGTAACGTTGTTTATGGAAGACCAGCAGTCGCCCGTGTATACCAGCCTCGCCTCTCCACACCACTGATGTTATCCAAGGGAAAGGCAAAGGCCGATACAGCTTAGCACCTGTGACATCACAACTCATTTCTACAGCTGAGTGAACTGGAGCAGCGTAAAATAAGGTGTCTTGTTCAAGAGCACAACACAGCCCGTCCAGGAATCGAACTCACTACCTCATGCTTGTGAGCCCAATGTTGGAACCACTGAGTCATGTGCCTTCACACACCAGACAACTAGATGCTAAATTATCTCAGACAGGTTTTTGTGACCATCGGAAGGCTCAGAAAGAGTGTCTTTCTAAACAACCGTCTCAGTCTTTATATCATGATCCCCGTCTAACAGCCAATGTGTGTTTCCAATTTCATGCATGGATATTAGATACGGATTGCATACGGACCACACATTAAGGCGTTGGAGGTCTTTATCAGCCAACATCTCCAGAATATTCTTTTAGTCACCTGGTGAGATAGAGTTATGTACATAGAAATACTTCGTTGAACCGACATCATTAGTACTGAACCGACATAGTACAGACATCAAAAGAAACGTTTTGGTCATGGTGCCTGTACGCCTATTCGCGTCTTCCCTGTGTGATCCTGTACAGTCAGCTATATCAGACAATTCTTGACTGGTGGATCAACAAAGCTGGTGAAAGACCAGTTATTAAAGTTCAGAGAACCAACATCAATCTTTCACAAAAGAAATAACGTCGCTGCCTGCCAGCCAGCCATTCAGTCTGCGGAACAATTGGAGAAACAGAGAAGAAACACACCCAGAGCTTGCAGATGAGGTATTAAGAGACATACACGCTACTGGTTAATACTTAGCGTCTCCAATCAAACATTTGTTGCGATTGAAACTGCACATCAAACACTAGGCTGTATAATCTTGAAGGGTTTCACGAAATCAGTCATCATCGAGTTCAAAAGCAGGCAAAAGAATGCAGCGTTGTTCCGAGCTGTATTGTGTGATATGGTTTGTTACAGTATGAAATAGTGTGGACCAATAGAATGCAGTTTACTACAGTGAAGTTTGCTGTAATGGAAAGGAGTGTAGCATAGAGTAAAGCAATATAGTATAGGATAATATAACGTGGTACATTGTAGCATAATTTTGGGATAACATATTCTAAATCAGTGGTTCTGAACCGAGAGCTATCCATTCTCTCCGAAACTTAACAGGAACTGAAATCGAGAAGATGCTTAACACGAAATTATATGCACTTGGTATATATTTCAATGAGATTTTATCAAAGCTTCATCTCCAGATACGTTTCAACAACACAACTCGAAACAATCTGTCGCTACCTGTATCGTTAAAAAAATCATTTTGTATCTAACAAAAACTCGTTCATGTTTGAGGTCGTACATACATCAATAACATTAACGTATGTACTTTCAACTAAACACATGTTAAAGATATGTGCATTATCTACATAATTTGTATCTAATTAGCTATATAATTTATATATCTAATTAGCCACAAATATTTAATGTTGCTCGTAACGATGGAGAGGGCTGGAATTACACAGAGATATGAAGGAATACAGTCTGAAGTTGCCGAAATCATAATGAGCGCCTGTCGAGAGATTACACCAGTAACGTCCCATATATTTGTTATTAGTGCATGTTCGTCTGTGTGTGTGTGTGTGTGTGTGTGTGTGTGTGTGTGTGTGTGAGTGTGTTTATGAGTGTGTGAAAGATATGAACAGTTATTATAAACAATTATTAGCCAATCACAATTATCATTAATATTTTGCATCTTTCTGTCGGACATAAAATATTCCAGTCTCTCAATTGAATATTCCTATTTCGTTTGACAATGTTTACATACATACGTACATGAATACCTACCTACACACACGCACATATATATATGCATACATAAATATATACATACTCATATATATAAATATGTGTTTTTGGGTGTATATATACAGACAAATATATACACATATATAAGAATATATATATGTGTGTGTGTGTGTGTGTGTGTGTGCATGCATATATATATATTCATGCATAGATGCTAACATTCATGTATCCATTTCCGTAGTTATATATATTTATCGATCAATCGATCTCATCTCACTTTATATATATATATGTATGTGTGTATACATGTACACACACAGGTGTATACATATCTGTGTAGATATATTTATATGAAAACGTAGGTGCACACACAGAGACACACACACATACACACACACATACACACATATACACACACACACACACACATATAGATAGATAGATAGATACACACACACACACACACACACACACACAGGCACATTATGGAACAAAATAGGAATATTCAATTGAATGATCGGAATGTTTTATGTCCGACAGAAAGATACAAAATATTAATGATAATTGTGATTGGCTAATAATTGCTTATAATAACTGTTCACACACACATACACACACACACACGCAGGGACGCACGCACATGCGCACACACGCGCGCAAATAGCCGTTCACACATACGCACACATTCGCACAGCCATATAGGCACGTACGTAGATATTCTTCTCGCATTGTAAGCCATTAGTGAAGTATTTCTTTAGTTACGATATGATATTCACAATATTTAATGTCATTTTTTGGTATAGATATATACACACGGATACATACGTCATCATATTGATGTATGTATATATATATATATATATATATATATATATATATATATATATATATATATATATATATATATATACATATATATATATGTATATATATATGTAATAATACAAAGAATATATATGCATGTATACACACATATATGTATATACTTACATCTACATGTGTATATAGATGCATATCAGGGTACAAGACGTTAGAACAATGAACTACAGACAACGGAACGAACACATAGGAAAACAGAAAGCCACTTGGAATTATTCATCAGCTGCCTCTATTCTAACTAGACGTTTCGAAGAAAAGGCAACGTACGTATATATACTATCCAAGTTGTGCTACAGAGTTATTTCCTTAACTACTAAAGCACATCCAACATTAGGAAGTGTTGGATGTTGCCTTCAATACATGAAAGTGTATCCTGGATGCCATGCATTGCTAGTGCTGTATGCGAGGTAATCCCCAGAAATCCAGCTGCGTTCATTTCTGTGGATGTCAAGGCAGAAAAACGATAAAATGTTACAATTAGATCCCGGTCTCCTCTGCTGAGTGTTGATGTTGGCAATTAAAATGTTAACTAGAATTTACATGTACAACAAATTAAGAAATTCTATTGAAGATGACACACATTTTACATTTAAAACTGCGTGCACGAATAAACAGTATTAAAGTTTCAATGTTTATGAAACTGTTAGAAAATGTGAAAAAAACGCTTCATATTGCTGGAATATCTTTTATTGAAATTAACATCAACGTGAGGAATGAGTATGGCGCTGACAAAGTATTTCAAACAGTTCCTCTGGGTGAGCTGGTCTTTTGCATGCCGACCCAATTTGATCCCTTGGCTTTCATCGCCCCCTTTAATTCCTCTCCGACCCCGGGGGGGGGGGGAGGCTGGAATCCCTTTGACGACCCCTGGTTAGATCATCGCTGAACTAAACCTATCATATTCCTTATATATATATATATATATATATATATATATATATATATATATATATATATATATATATACATATATATATATATATATATATATATATATATATATATATATATATATATATATATATATTACGGAGATGCACTTGCATAGCAAGTGACCTGATCTGAGATCGTGTGCTGGAACGAAAACAATTGCAGCGTGGAAGGTGTTTATAAGCCATTTAAAATAACACACAAAATCCGTTAGATTCACTTCAACATTTAAATTTAATTTGTCAAAATATTTTCGTCGCTTTGAGACCGCGACCTGTTCACTGACAAAATTCTGTGCTGCATATATATATATATATATGGGTATGTTTATGTGTGTTTGTCTCTATGTCTGTGTGTGTATCTCCACCATCATATGACAACCGATGGTGGTGTGTTTATGTCCCCCGCAACTTAGTGGTTCGGCAAAAGAGACCGATAGAATAAGTACTAGGCTTACAAAGAATAATACAGTTCTATATTTAAGAGGCAGAAAAATGATAACATGTTACAACTAGACACCGGTCTCTCCTACTGGATATTGATGCTGGCCACTAAACCATATGCCCACGGACATATGGCGTAGTGGTCAAGAGCGCGGGCTACTAACCCCCAAGATTCCGAGTTCGATTCCAAGCAGTGACCTGGACACTAATAATAATAATAATAATAATAATAATAATAATAATAATAATAATGATGATAATAATAATATTAACATCGAAAAATACCTTAGGAATGAGAATCCAGGTTCGAAGTTTCCCCAAGACACCTGAAGAAGGCTGGAGAGTATATCTGCCGAAACGTTGTGCTAACAACAAACAAGATGAGGACAAATATCCGTTGAATGTAAATAATGTACATAATGTTACAAAAAAATAAGTTCTCGGGGGAGATTTCTTCGACTAACACCCTTTAAGGTGGTGCTCCAGCACGGCCACAATCAAATGAGTGAAACAAAAAACGAATAAAAGAACACACACACACATACATATATATATATCGACACACGCTTTTATCGATTCATGCATACATTCACACACACACACACATATGTATGCGGGTATGCATGTGTGTGCAAGAGAGGGAGAGAGAAAGGGAGTGTGTGTGTGTGTGTGTGTGTGTGTGTGTGTGTGTGTGTGTGTGTGTGTGTGTGTGCGTGCGTGTATGTTTTGTATTATGTGGACACGTGGAAAATAAACTGAAATGGTAGCCATTGACTCGTGATTTCAAATCCCACCGCTGTATGCCCTGAAGCGCATTGTATAACCTAATTTGCTTAGGGCTTCCTATCTAATTAAAACCATATTATGTCTGAATGACATTGTTTGACACTGGGTTTATATGTATGCGTGTATGTGTACGTGTGTGTACGTGTGTGTGCGTGTGTGTGTGTCCATGTATATGTGTGTGCGTTGTTATGTATTTGTAACGTGTGAAAGCTTGTGCGTGCTTCTGTGTGTCTATGTTTGCATGTATATGTATTTCTGTGTGTGTGTGTGTGTGTGTGTGTAATATGTTGTATTTAATTATTCTACAGCATTTTTTCTGCACCCTAATTAGTTTCTTTCATCAACGCCGTGCTCCGCCTTCACCAACCCGTTTTACCTCCTTTACAATTATTGTTGTTGTTATTATTATTATTATCATCATTATTATTGTCATTATTGTTGTTGTTGTTGTTGTTCTTGGTTTGATCTCTGTGCTGCTGCTGCTCATGATGCTGATGCTGATGATGGTAACGTTGCCGTTTTTTTTGTTGTTGTTGTTGTTTCTGTGATTATTGTTTTTATCATCATCATCATCATCATCATCATCATCATCATCATCA
>NC_142939.1:49218726-49226226 GCF_046866305.1 Octopus bimaculoides
ATAGATTTATATTTTTATTAATATTTAGCTGAAGTAACAGAGTGACTCAAGGTCTGAGAGTTTCATGTGTTGGCACTTAATTAATAAGTGTCAACTCACGAAACTCTTGGACCTTGAGTGACTCTATTACTTATTCTAAATATATGTGTGTGTGTGTGTGTGTGTGTGTGTGTGTGTGTGTGTGTGTGTGTTTGTAAGTATGTGTAATTTCGTCTTTGCAGGGAGAGGGTATTGAGTGCTTACCTATGTCACCCTTCAGAACAAAAGCTGGCAAGAGAATACCCAAACAAAAATTACCTGCATACGGGTGCCATCTGTTTCTCATCTCGCAGATCGGAAGTCTTCCGTTCTCTAAAACATTGTTGTGTCTCAGAATTCCTACCTCTTCCTCTTACATATCAATGACCTTCTCTGTGTTATTACTAATCATACACACACACACACACACACACACACACACTCACACAGATGTCCGCATGCGCGCACACACTCCCACTGATGTTACTATTCTTCACTTTTCCTTAATGTTTTACATACATTGTGGAGGCGCAATGGCCCAGTGGTTAGGGCAGTGGACTCGCGGTCGTAGGATCGCGGTTTCGATTCCCAGACCAGGCGTTGTGAGTGTTTATTGAGCGAAAACACCTAAAGTTCCACGAGGCTCCGGCAGGGGATGGTAGCGAACCCTGCTGTACTCTTTCACCACAACTTTATCTCACTCTATCTTCCTGTTTCTGTTGTGCCTGTAATTCAAAGGGTCAGCCTTGTCACACTCTGTGTCACGCTGAATCCCCTCGAGAACTACGTTAAGGGTACACGTGTCTGTGGAGTGCTCAGCTACTTGCACATTAATTTCACGAGCAAGCTGTTCCCTTGATCGGATCAACTGGAACCCTCGTCGTCGTAACCGACAGAGACCCAGCCACCACATACAGGTATCGCCCACGTGTAATCAGGACAATTCATCACAGACTTGCACTTATTCTGCGAGTAAAGGCCTCTTACAGAAACTCTTTAACTTAGTTCCTATCGAAACGAACATGACACACTTAGAAGACATATGAAGTAAATAATCTTATGGTACTATACCGTTACCTGCCTTTACCATTAGAAACCATCAAGGCTGGTTTTAAGCCAATTAGACGGGTTTGGGCCCCACGTCAAGAGAAGGTCCCGCGCACACGTTCGAGCGGAGGACGCTATGATGAATTTTTAGTATATCATTGTGGATAATGATGGAGCCTAAAGCTCTCAACGCTTTTTGGCTGGGACTGAAGACATCCATCAATTTTCAGCTTTTGTAGAGTACGGAGCTCCACTAACAATTCTCTAATTGGGCTACGCATTTCCTAACACCAGTTATGCTAACCACAATAAGCATACACAAATGCAAGGTACCGTAATTTACAGGGTACAGCACGGCAAAAATACTCCTTCTACAATCCTTGATATATACTCCAGCAGCAAACCATGGTACGTACTGGTCCAAAGCATGATGGAAACTGAAGAAAAGAAAGGAACGGTAAACATTAGCCACATAAAGACATTCTTACCAATTTCCGAAATTCACAAACAAGAGTAAGAAGGTTTATATATATATATATATATATATATGTATATATATATACTCTTTTACTTGTTTCAGTCATTTGACTGTAGCCATGCTGGAGCACCGCCTTTAGTCGAGAAAATCGACCCCAGGACTTATTCTTTGTAAGCCTAGTACTTATTCAATCGGTCTCTTTTTGCCGAACCGCTAAGTTACGGGAACGTAAGCACACCAGCATCGGTTGTCAAGCGTTGGTGGGGGGACAAACACAGACACACACACACACACATATATATATATACATATATACGACAGGCTTCTTTCAGTTTCCGTCTACCAAATCCACTCACAAGGCTTTGGTCAGCCCGAGGCTATAGTAGTAGACACTTGCCCAAGGGGACTGAACCCGGAACCATGTGGTTGGTAAGCAAGCTACTTACAACACAGCCACTCCTGACACACTCACGCACGCAAATGAAATTGCATGTGCATGCATGTATGTGTGCATGTGACCGCATGATGGCAAAGACAAAACTAATCGATGCTAGGCTGACGACGACGCTGCTAACAATACTGCTTCAAGTAGTCGCTAGTTTTCGGCTCTATTAGTTTTGTTGCTCCTGTTTGGCCTTCGCCGGTTAAATAACAGGTTTCTCACATCTCGGTTGAAATACAGCCTGAGCGATTAAGTGATTAACTAAGACGAAATCCACATCGACGGAGATGTATCGTTGCATTGCAGTAATATGTACACACACATATATATTTATGCGTGTGTGTTATTTCTATACTACCCACATGGGGCTACACACAGAGGGGACAAACAAGGACAGACAAACACGGATTAAGTCGATTATATCGACCCCAGTGCGTAACTGGTTCTTATTTAATCGACCCCGAAAGGATAAAAGGCAAAGTCGACCTCGGCGGAATTTGAACTCAGAACGTAGCGGCAGACGAAATACGGCTAAGCATTTCGCCCGGAGTGCTAACGTTTCTGCCAGCTCGCCGCGCGCGCGCGCGCGTGTATTGTATATATATATGAGTAAGTAGATGCACGGGGAACTAGTTATATAGATAGATAATAAGGGAGAGAGAGAGAGAGAGAGAGTGAAAAGAAGATGTACACGATGGTGTTCTGATAAGTTCCTAGCACACACACGCGCGCTTTCTACGACAGGCCTCGACACAGTCCAAATTCACTCGTAATGCATCGATTGGCCGGGGGCTATAGAAAAGGATGCTTGCCCAAGTGTTGTGGTAACGAACCTGAAATCACGTGATTACAAGGCGAGCTTTTTAACCGATGAGCGATGACATATATATGTATACATATGCATATATACATATATATATATATATATATATATATATATATATATATATGTATGTATATATACACACACATATATATATATATATTCGAAACGTCAAAGACTTTCCGTATTCCCGAGCGTCATACTAATATATACTTTTGTTATTTACACCACCTGTCCTCGTCTGTTGTTATTTTTTGTATATTCTCCCATATATATATATATATATATATATATATATATATATATATATATATATATATATGCATACATATATATATATATGTATATATATATATATATATATGTATATATATATATATATATGTATATATATATGCATACATATATATATATATGGGCCTCACCGAGGCGATGACTACTGACCGAGACCTTTGGAAATGTGCTGTGCGTGAGAAGACCCGGCAAGTCAAGTAAGATCGTTGCCAGTGCCCCTGGACTGGTTCTTGTGCGGGTGGCACATGAGATGCACCATTTTGAGCGTGGCCGTTGCCAGTACCGCCTGACTGGCTCCCGTAGGATTTTCGAGCGAGATCGTTGCCAGTGCCCCTGGACTGGCTTGTGCGGGTGGCACATAAAAGACACCATTTCGAGCGTGGCCGTTTTCGTGCGGGTGACACGTAAAAGCACCCACTACACTCTCTGAGTGGTTGGCGTTAGGAACGGCATCCAGCTGTAGAAACTCTGCCAAAGTAGACTGGAGCCTGGTGTCGCCATCCGGTTTCACCAGTCCTCAGTCAAATCGTCCAACCCATGCTAGCATGGAAAGCGGACGTTAAACGATGATGATGATGATGATGATATATATGCATACATATATATGTATATATATATGCATACGTATATATATATGTATGTATATATATATATATATGTGTATATATATATGCATACATATATATATATGTATATATATATATATATATGTATATATATATGTATATATGTATATATATATATATGTATATATATGTATATATATATATATATATATATATATATATATATATATATATATATATATATATATATATATATATATATGCATATATATGTATATATATATATCTATATGCATACATATATATTCATATGTAACATGTATATATATATATATATATATATATATATATATATATATATGCACATACATTCATATATAAATACGTATAATATAAATATATATATATATACATAAATACATACATATATATATATATATATATATATATATATATATATATATATATATATAAATACATATATACATACATCCATTTATATATGTGTACATACATAAGTATACGTATTTATATAATTCTCCATCAATCTTTTCTGCCGCTCATCTGGTTCCCTCCATTCTCCCCCCCCCCCCCTCCCCCCGTCTCTCTCCCTGCTTCTTTCTCTTTCTTCTTTTCTCTTCTCTCTCTCTCTCTCTCTCTCTCTCTCTCTCTCTCTCTCCCCCTCTCTCTCTCTCTTATTTTTTTGCCTGTTTATCTAAATAATCGGATCAATTTGTCCATCCAAACGATAAATTCTTTTATCTTCGTCATTGATACAGACATCATCGTCATCATCGTCATTGCCATCATCATCTTTATCCTCCTCCTCCTCATCATCATCACCATCATAACCACAATATTATCACCATCGTCGTCGTCGTCATCATTGTCTTCATCCTCGTTGTCGTTGTCGCTGCCTTCACCATCGTCATTTTCGTCGTCGTCGTCGTCAACCCCATTGTCCCTATCAACTTCATGGCTGTGGTCATCGTCATCATCATCATCATCATCATCATCCTAATGCCATTATCGCGAAATACGATTCTGTGATGTTCATGCGTTCCTGCATGCTGCTATGTCTACCATTGATGTGAAGTTTGAAATTAAAGTGCGCCAACGTAGAATGGAAACCGGATAAGCGTTAACTACCTGTCACGGATATACATCATGTTTCAATCACATTCTGGCACTCTCTGCCAGGCTCTGGCACGGCAGAAGTTTGGACGGGTAGAGAGTGGGGAGGAAGTGGTTCGGGGATTCATTGTAGGTGGTGGTGGTGGTGGGGTGGGTGGGTGTAGTGTAGCATTTGTCACGTCTTTTATAAGAACATCACTGACCGATTTCATTTGAATAATCGATAGACAACGTGTTAGGAGACGATTATTGTTTGTTTACTGCAATATTGTTGTACTTTAAAGTACAGTTGTCTGGATTACTAAGTGGATACGGTAGAAAGTACATGAATATGAGTATCTATCTGGTCTCTTAGCGTGCGAGAAATAGCGGTGAACTACTCCTCAATTCACATACGAAGTCCAGCACCCGTGCCGGTTAAATCGTATGGAAAATAAATTGTATTGTTTATAGTAAGCCAGGCTTCTTCCAGTTTCCGTCAACTAAATATATGTGTGTGTGTGTGTGTGTGTGTGTGTGTGTGTGTGTGTGTTGCGTCGTGTATGTGTGTGTGTGTGTGTGTGTGTGTGTATGTGTGTGTGTGTGTGTGTGTGCGTGCGTGCGTGGGCGTGCGTGTGTATGAATTTGCGTGTCAGTGTAATTGTGTTTGTATACACGTCCCCACCCAACAACTTTCGTCGGCAAATCTTTCATTTGCCATAGTTCACAGATTTTCACCGCACTACCAACTGTGGCCATCCCGCTTCGTTGAGACATTTGTGACTACATTATCTATTTTGTCGTACATTTTTTATGTCAATAAAGTGAGTTCTGAAGGATATTTATTTGTCTGCTATGACTACTTAGTCCAGCGACAATGTAGAGATTTACTCGTTTCAAATATAAAAAGAGCACTCAAAGAGCGCAAACCTCCGTCAAGGCACCAAAAACGTCCTCTCAGAGATTAACCAGAGATGATTTTTAAACTGAGAATATCTGAAATAAACTCGACTGCTCTTACAAACAAGAATACTAAAAATGAACCCGACCACTCTCAAAAATTAAATTTAAAAAAAAAAACGATAAATACTCCATAATCCTTGTCTGGTACCGGATCGATCCCAAAATCTAATCAGTTCGTGCCCGTCACGAGGCCAAACATCCCTGAAAGTCTCATCCAAATCCATCCAGTGGTTCTTGAGATATCTTGTCCACGGACAAACAAACGAACAAACAAACAAACTCGACCGAAAACAATCCCTCCGCCTTAACGAAGGCGGAGGTAATAATGTAGAGATTGCCGAATAAGCGACAATATTTTCCACTTTGATGCTGTTGGTTTAGTCGAATTTTTAGGTTTTCTGTTCCTGTTGAGAGAGGTCCGTGACCATGTTTATTTTATGCTATTAATTCTCACGAGATTTTTACTTCCATCGCATTGAACTTTGGGAAGTTGGTCGCTGCGTCCTTTTCTATTGTAAATGTTGCTTTCCACTTCACAAACAGCGCTGCGTATAACATCAAATGACGTCATATCTATGTGTGTGAACGTGTATGTACATGTACACAAGCATGTGCCTTTGTATGTATCTCTTTTACTCTTTTACTCTTTTACTTGTTTCAGTCATTTGACTGCGGCCATGCTGGAGCACAGCCTTTAGTCGAGCAAATCGACCCCAGGACTTATTCTTTGTAAGCCTAGTACTTATTCTATCGGTATGTAAATATATATATATGTACGTGTATATGTGTGTGTGTGCGTGTGTATATATATATATATATATATATATATATATATATATATATATATATATATATATATATATACATATATATATATATATATATATATATATATATACATATATATATATATATATATATATATATATATATACATATATATAAATATATATATATATATATATATATATATATATATATACATACACATACGCACACATATATACACATATATACATATACATATATATATATTGAATTATTAGGACAGATAGAATGAAACATACAATATATACGCACATACATACACATACAGGCACGCACACGCACACCCACATATACACTCACATCAATAAATAACTAAATATATATATATATATACAGAGAGAGAGAGAGAGAGAGAGAGAGAGAGAGAGAGATAAATAGATAGATAGATTATATATACATATAGACACACACATATACATATACATATATATATGCTTATTTACATACATCTATGTATGCATACATCACTAATTATCTAATTACCTAATTATTATATAACAGAAAAATAATTAATTTGGCGAAAGTTATCTCAGTTTTAATTGATTAGGACGCGTATGAGATATGTAAGTGAATCTTGGTAGGTTAAGAAAACCGTGTGGTTTCTATTCAACTTTCTGAAAAGTCGAAAGTGTAACGGCTAAAAGGTGAATTAATAAATTGATTTTCTCTAATAAGGATTTAACGCAGCTGATTCACACTTCCGGTAAATCCTCAAAATGGCCGCCACATACAAACTCTCTCATCTCACACTATCACTTTTTATTCTATCCTTCTTTCTCTTCAACTATTTCTCTTCTTTCCCTTTTTTTTCTAGTTTCCTCCTCACGTCCTCTTGCCTTTCTCGTTTGAATTTCACTGAAATGTTTTGAATTACTTACTTATAGGAGAGTATTATAGTTCGCTTGAAGCATTGTGTATTGTTTGTAAA
>NC_142939.1:49241226-49243726 GCF_046866305.1 Octopus bimaculoides
AATATATGAGTTTATTGGTAGATACAGGTGATACGCCTGTGTAGATGTTTATCCGTGCTGGAGGCGTGCATGCGTGGGTTTTTATCGTGTGTCTATGAGGTGCTTTAGATCACAACAAATCGGTTATTGATATCAGCAATGGAAGATATTTTTGATTGGAGTATTAACAGCTGTTCACGACAAAGACGTGAAACGATAGTTCCATGGTGTTGTGTAATATCAGAAAGTGCACGATGCTAGTGGGAGAGGCCTCAGTTTAAAAGATGACACTATTAACGATTATAAAATCGATTGATCCATTATAGAAAATGCGTCCTACTATATTAAAGCTTCAAGATGGTATCTTTGATTCTCAGAGAAATGTAACATATGAGATGCTTTAGATCAAAGCAAGTCAGTTATTGATACCAGCAGGGGGAAGATATTTTTAATCGGAACATTTACCGCTGTTCACGACAAAGACGTGAAGCGGGGGATTCCGTGGTGTTGTATAATTCTAGAAACTGGACGATACTGCTTGTAGTGGCTTAGTTTAAAAGACGATAATATTGACAATTATAAAATCGACCGGTCCATTATGGGTAAACGCATCCCAGGACATTAATGGTTCATGGTGTGATCTTTGTCTCTCTCGGAGAAATATAACATACAATTACAGTTTCAGCATTTAGCAAAAGATCAGAAGTGGTGAATTGTTGGAGAAATTCCATTGATATTTATTGATGAATTTCCAACTATCAAATATTATTTCCTAAATAATGGATTTACCATCTTATGAAAGATATTCATATATTGGAAAAGAAACAAATCATCCAAATATTAAACATTAATACTCTATTAACAATAGTCTCCAACCTTACTTGTATGTGTTTTATACACATGATACTGAAGGAGGAAAATATCAAGTGCTTTTCTTGTAAATAGATGAATATAACGCGCTCTGCCCATGAAATTTGAATAGATGAATGAGTGATGCGCAGTTTAATAGTATATTCGGTAACCAATCAAAGCTTCCTCGTTAATCCTATTTCGATGGGTTTAAAATATTATTGCTTATATATTGTCACGCTACTTTCTTACTTTGATTGTTTGAAACTTTGCAAGAAGTGAAGGAGAAGAAGAAGAAGAAGAAGAAGAAGAAGAAGAAGAAGAAGAAGAAGAAGAAGAAGAAGAAGAAGAAGAAGAAGAAGAAGAAGAAGAAAAAGAAGAAGAAGAAGAAGAAGAAGAAGAAGAAGAACAACAACAACAACAACAACTACAACAACAACAACAGCAACAATAGCAATAACAATAACAATAGCAACACCAACGTTGACGTCAACAACAATAACAACAAAACATAAACAATTGCACCAAAACAACAGTAATAAAAACGACTACAACAGCAACAACAATAGCGACAGCAACAGCAGCTGTAACAACGATATGAAGACTATACACAAAAAGTCGAAGACATATTTTACGACAATTATATACATACGACACTTATATTATATGTATAATTATATATATATATATATATATATATATATATATATATATATATATATTTACATACATACATATGCATATATGGGTACAGGATGTCACCAACAGTAAACAACATGAAATACGAAAACAACGAGAGAAACAAATGGAAAACAGGACTAGTAACACAAGGAACGACCCTTAATCAGTTGTCGGCTGTCCATCTACTTCTCATTTCGAGTATATACACACACACACACACACACACACACACACACACACACAGACATATATATATATATATATATATATATATATATATATATACAAACATAAACGAAAGCACATAGCCCCTGAGCACATACATCTACACGCATACAAACACTCGAACCTACATAGTATACAATGTCTAGTTAGGTTATTTAATGAAAGCAACATTTTCCGCCTAAGTTATTTTTCTACCACACAGCTACTGCATTAGAGAACACACACACACACACACACACACACACATACACACACACACACAGAGTGGCACATGTATGAATTTATTTATCTATATATACCCATATTAATATGCATGCATACATACATGTGTATGTATGTATGTGTTTGCGTTTGTATATATATATATATATCCATGTTAAATAAAACGGTTAGCTTCAGTTGATTTAACGGAATAGCAGCATAGAATAATACTGCCTGGCAGTCTGTGAGTCTTTTATATTGATTTCTATGTAACTAGGCATCAACCACATGTAGCATAGCAATAGATGGCAGTACACGATTGGAACGGGAATGGAATTATAGCATTGACGTATATAGGTGACACCCACACTCACACACACACAAACACACACACACACACACACACACATAAACACACACACACACATATATGTATATACGTATGATAGATAGATAGATAGATAGATAGATAGATAGATAGATAGATAGATAGATAGATAGATAGATAGATAGATAGATAGACATATGTATTATGAAATTCGTGTTGTTCGGGACTCTAACTTTC
>NC_142939.1:49248726-49256226 GCF_046866305.1 Octopus bimaculoides
TCTCTCTCTCTGTATATATATATATATATATATATATATATATATATATATATATATATATATATATATATATATATATATATATATATATATATATATATATATATATATATACATATGAACTTACCAGCATCACCATCATCAGTATTATCATTCTCCAGGACGTCGACTGCCACCATCATTCAATCTTATCTGCTATATATAACAAAAAAAAGAAAAATCTAATGCAGGATGCAATTTATATATATATGCTCTGTAAGATTAGAAAAAAATATCAATTCTTACTAAGGTTTCTCCTATTGTATCCTTGACCAATTGTGTTCGTAGCCAAGTTGTGTAGGGTCTTCTAGAAATTCCTCTCCGCCTCAACACACTATACTGCACTCTTTGTATGTGCTTGTGTCTGTCGCTGTGTGTATGCCTATGTCTGAGTGAGAGTGTGTGTGTGTATTTTACATCTATACATGTGTATGTGTATATATATATATATATATATATATATATATATATATATATATATATATATATATATATATATATACATATATATACATACATATATACACATACATATGTATACATATAAGAATATACACATATATACATATATATATATACATAAATATACATGCATATGCATATATAAATATCCTCATATATATATATATGTATTTATGTATGAATGCATATGAATATATATGTGTGCGTGTATGATTATGTGTGTATGTATGTAGGTATGTATGAATGAATGTATGTACCTGTTAACCTGCATATTTCTGCACAATTTTGCGCCTCATTAAATTTCCGACCGCGGTCATTGTAATGGTTTCTATTTATATATATATATATATATATATATATATATATATATATATATATATATATATATGAATGTATGCATGAATGCCTGTCTCTATGTATGCATATATGTCTGTCTGTCCGTATATATGTCTGTTTCTTTGAGTTTTATTTAAGTTCTTCTGAAGAGAGTTCACGCCGGTCATTGAGAAAGGGACGAGCGTTTTTGAGTTAAGAGAGATCCCGGTATTTTTTTAAATATATAGTTGAGTTGGTGAGTTGGTTCAGCTGTCGATGCACACACCCAAGTGTGTTCAGCTATTGATGAAAAGAATTTCAGTTGGAGAATAGTTGGAATGTCTTACAAATCTTCACAGAGCTGTCTATAGATTGGATGTGAAGAATCCGCGTCAGTGTCGTTTGCTCTTTCTTCGAAAAACTACGTATTTCTACGTCTTCGTGTAAATTTATTGGTACATCACCTAGTGCACCAATAATGATAAGTACAAATAATAATTCATTGTCACTGACAAGAGCTTTAATTTCCGCATTAATTCACATTAAATGTTCTCTTTTTCCTGGACTTTTAATGATACATTTAAATCCGTTGGGCAGATGACCTCTATAACATGTATGATCTTTTTCCCTATCCCACTGGACAATGTCAGGTCTATTGTGTTTGAACCGAATTACTGTTTTTATCGGAGTGTTCCACCAGTGTTTCTTGTTTTAAAAAATGTGAATATATGCTGATTCTGACATGCCTTTGATGTATAACGCCAGGAAAATCATTCCTGCATGTAGCGTTGTAAATAGTCATTTAAACTATATCATGCCGTGCAGTATCTCGTAGCCATTTTAGGGTAGCTGCTAGTAATATCTTCCACCTAGATATAGCAGAGCCGATATTTTCTATCTCAACGTGAAAGGTTGGTGGCATCTTTGTCTCTCTCTTATTAATCAGGTATTTAGTAGCTCTCTCCTCTAGGTAAGATGTAATGTATCTATCAGACATCAAAGAGAAGCTACTTATCCTGTCAATGTTGTTGTTATTCTCTTGCTTATGGAATATACACACATGTATTGATTTTTCTTCGTATGACACTTGCTTCCCTTCCAAGCTTCTATTTAGGTAAGCCGTCCTAGGTTATTTTGGGTCGCAAGAGACAGTTGCATTCACAGAATGCCTCTCGCAGTAGTTCTTTTTCAACTCTGAAGATGTTGTTGCTCTCACTTTTCAGTATACCTGTAATGTATTCATTTCTTTCTTTACTGTCCAGCAGGTGTTGTCTGAGTGACGCAATATGATATTCAGAAGCTGTTTGAACTGACCTTATTCCTCTATCGCTATCACTTTATCTCACATAGATGCTATTGGTGTCGCTGTAGAAATTGCCAGTGGTGATCAGTGCCTTTCTGGTTTTGATGTCCAGGCTGTGTATCTCATCGAGTATCCAGTCCAATATGCCAAATTTTGGTACTAGCACTAGCACGACAAAGGCATTGTGAGATATGGTCTTATTAAAGGCAGACAGCTCTGAGTTCCATATCTTCCGAAACCTATAAAAGTACTCTCTGTTATTCTGGTTTTAGTCACAGCATCAACGTCTGCAATATTCTCTTCGATTCCGAGATACTTATAGTTTTCATCATTAGCGACAGGGGTCATAGACAAGCCATTGATACATATGCTCTCTGTCTTGTCAACAATCTTTCCTCGGTTGATTATCATGTATGAACATTTAACTTGCCCAAGCTACATTCCTATGTGTCGTGAGAATTTTGTGACTCGTTCTAATTGTCTCTTGATGATGTTCATGTTGCCAGAATATAAATTTAGGTCATCGATAATAAAAATGTGTGGGTGACATTAATTGTATTTTTTAATGCATATCCCTGCAAATGTGTGTGTGTGTGTGTGTGTGTGTGCGTGTGTGTGTGTAGCTCATGTCCACCACCTCATCGATCTGACCCACAAAACTTGCTATCAAAAGATGAGTTGCTGTTGTTGTTGATTGTCTCGTTGTTGTTTACAGCAGTTTTGTCATTTCACTTGACGTTTTCACCACTTTGATTTTGTGCTTTTCAAACTGCAGCTGCAACTGCGTGATCTTCAATGTCTCTGAATAGTTTTATTGTCTGTTGTTGTTGCTGTTGTTGTTTTGTTAACTTTGCTTTTGTAAGATAAAAGAAAAAAGGAAAGAAAAGAACAGAAATGAAAGAAAAAACTTAGAAGGCAAACATATTTCTTTGATATTCAACGTGCTACCTCCCCTATGGCAAATTCCTTTCTCCTGCTAAAACAGAGGCGGCCATTTTGAAACGAATAAAACAAATATAATAATGCACACAGACGTATGTATGCATCTATGTATGTATGTATGTATGCACGCATGCATGCATATATGTATGTATGTATGTATGTATGTATGTATGTATGAATGTGACGTTTTAGCGTGCACAGTTTGACAGACCGTGCCTTTCTTTTGCTGGGCTCAAATCTCATTTGCGTACCCATGAACAATGAACCTCCACCAGCTATTCTGCCTATATATCTGCACACCTTTCAATGCCGTGTATGTTATAAGGTCTGTAAATCTAACGGAGGCCTTAAAAGACATTTTCAGATCCACAAAGATCAGAACTTAACTGCATCTCTATAAGCCCATATTTGACGGTTGTGGCCATCTTGTTCGTAAACTTGTACGTGCTTCACTCCACTCCACTGGAACATTGACTGAAGTAAACCGACAAGCCCCGAATAAAGATATCGTTCCAGTTCCCTACTAAAATGATTTGGGTACGCTTGCTCCACCTGGTGTTACTCGTTAAAATTTTCCCGACTGGTACTGGTTATCCCTTCAATGCGAAATCATCTCCTTTCATTTCCGTGATGACTGACTCCTTGACAGAAAAAAGCAAACATGGCCTTGCTATGCCCTCGTTAACGGGATATTCACATCAATGCCTTTCGACAAAATGCCACTTTGTCTGACGTGCTATTAGTTCTGTCACCTTGTCGCCTTAATTATAATACTTTTAATTTCAAATTTTGGCACTAGGCCAATAGTTTCAGGGGAGGGGCTTGTTGCTTACATCGACCCTAGTGTTCAATTGGTACTTATTGTATTGACCCTGAAAGGATGAAAGGCAAAGTCGACTCTGTTGGCATTTGAACTAAGAACGTGAAGACGGACGAAATGCCACTAAGCCTTTTGTCCGGAGTGCTAATGATTCTGTCCGCTCGCTGTCTTAAAATAAGGATAATGATGTTATTGTTTTTGTTTATGTTGTTTTGTTGTTGTTGTTGTTGTTTCACAGAATCATCAGCGAACCGGTCAAAAATGCTGGGCAGCATTTCCTACGGCTTTTAATGTTCTGAGTTCAAATACCATTGTGATGAAATTTGCCTCTCATCTTTCCATGTACTGGACTAGATGATATCGACTATTGACCTCCCTAAAATTGCTGGCCTTGTGCCAAAATTTGAAACCATTATCATTGTTGTTCCCATTTTTGTTGTTGTTGTTGTTGTTTTTATTATTATTATTATTATTATTACCTCCCCCTTAGCGAAGGCGTGGTATGGTTTTCAGTCGCGTTTGTTTGCTTGTTCGTTTGTTTTTCCGTAGGCAAGATATCTCAAGAACCGCGGGGTGGATGCGGATGAAACTTTCAGAGATGTTTGGCCCCGTGACTGGCATGAACTGATTAGATTTCGGGATCGATCCGGTACCGGACAAGGATTCTAGATTATTTTTCCGGCTTTTTTAATTAATTTTTGAGAGCGGTCGGATTCATTTTCAGTATTCTCGTTTCTTAGAGCAGTCGAGTTTATATCAGATATTCTCATTTTAAAAATCATCTCTGACTAACCTTGGAAAGGACATTGGTGTTGCCTTGGCGGAGGTTTGTACTCTCTCAGTGCTCTTGTTATTAATAGTATAATTATTAATATTACGCCGGACAAACTGCGTAGCGGCATTACGTCCGTCTTTACGTTCTGGGTTCAAATTCCACCGAGGTCGATTTGTTCTTTTATCTTTGCGGGGTCGATGAAATAAGGACCAGTTGAGTAATAGGGTCGGTGTAATCGACTAGTCTCCTCCCTCAAAATTCTAGGATTTGTGCCTATAGCAGAAATGATTACTTTTATTAATATCATTATTATTATTGATATTACGCCGGACAAAATGTGTAGCAGCATTTTGTTCGTCTTTACACTCAGAGTTCAAATTTTGAGGTCAACTTACCTTTCATCCGTCTGGGGTCGATAACAAAAGTACCAGTTGAGCTGTGGGGGTCAATGTAATTAACTTACAGTCTTCCTCAAAATTGCTGGCCTTGTGCCAAAATTTGAAACCATTATTAATAAGACGGTGAGCTGAAGAAATCGTCATCACGCCTGACAAAATGCTTAGCGGCATTACGTTCTGAGTTCAAATTCTGCCATGGTTGACATTGCTTTTCATCCTTTCGGGGTCGAAAAAATAAGTACCATTTGGACACTGGGATAGTTGTAAACGACTTACCCACCCCTGAAATTGTCGACTTTCTGCCAAACATTGAAACCAATATTGTTATTATTAGTATTATTGTTGTTGTTGTTTAAAACGCTGAACTGACAGAAACGTTAGCACGCCGGACAAAATGCTGAGTGGCATTTTGTTCGTCTTCACATTTTGAGTTGAAATTCCGCTGACGTCTACTTTTCCTTTCATCCTTTCGAGGTCGATAAAATAAGTACCAGTTGGACACTGGGGTCGAAGTAGTCGATGTACCCCATCCTCACCCCCACCGAAAGTGCTGGCCTTGTGCCAAAATTTGAAACCAATGTTGTTGTTGTTGTTGTTGGTGGTGGTGGTTCTGTTTTTCTTGTCATCATCATCATCATCATCATCATCGTCATCATCATCATATTAGAAATCATTTTGTAGTGTTTAAAATTTAATAATAATAATAATAATAATAATAATAATAATAATAATAATAATAATAATAATAATAATGATAATAATAATAATCGAATAAACGACGCCAACAATGGTTGACCCAAATCAATGGAATCTTTCAGATTAAACATTGATTATGGACGTCACTAGAGTGAGTAATGGTGAGTGGAGATGTGGAGGAATGAGACACTGCTGATGATGATAATGTTGCTGCTGCTGCTGCGAGTAGTGGTGGTGGTGGTAGAGGTGGTGGGAATGGCGGTGGTAGTTTGTTATTGTAATAATTTATTTAAGAGGGAGCTGAAGAAGAAAACAGCAACCACCACCACCACCACCACCACTACCACCACCATCACTACCATCATGAGCAAGAAGAATAAGATAGAAAATAAACAGAAAATAGTGAAAAAAAGTAGAATGGTAACAAACACCAACACATTTAATTACGTACGCATTCACTCACACATATACATAGGCTGACATATACAACACACATACAAACATCGACACGCACATGTACGCTCACACACGCACACACGCGTGCGTGTATATATATATATATGTGTGTGTGTGTGGGTGTGTATTTATGGATGTATATAAATACACACACACACACACACACACACACACACACACACACACACACACACACACACACACACACACACATATATATATATATATATATATATATATATATATACACGCACACACGTATGTATGTATTAAAAAATAAGCGAATGAGGAATTATAAAGAATTACAAAAATAAAACAATGCTGAAGAACTCGAAGATTTACTTTAGAATGGAAATTTGATCTGAAGATTGACAGAAATTTTCTTTGTTAGAAGAATATTTCCCGAAAGATCAGCCTTTTCATTCTTTCTCTTCAAAACATGCGACATTTCTTGGAGTCAAATGAAGAAAATTAAATTACAGAAATACGGTTTCGCATTCGTCACAAGGAAATGATTAGAGGGAAGGTTAGAATGGTAAACGGATGAAATGGAAACTAGGAGAAAAGGTGGGAATGATTTAAACAGAGGGGTAGTAAAGAATTGTAGCGGCCGTCGGTCAGAGGGAGTGGCTAATTGGTTAGGGATTAGGCTCATTAAAGTGGTATGGGTGGTGCATGGTGGTGAAACCGGGAATGTTTTGGTGTTTAAGAAAATTGACTTCGGGATAAATTAGAATCAAAGAATATTTCTAGTTGCAATGGATATTATTTTTAGTTAGAAAATGTTGTTTGTTGTTTGCCTCCACCCCTCTCTGTCTGTCTGTCTGTCTGTCTCTCTCTCTCTCTCTCTCTCTCTCTCTCTCTCTCTCTCTCTCTCTCTCTCTCTCTGTGGTCGGAAAATGAAATGAGAGAATAAATTTAATATCTTGAGAGTCAAAATAAATTACAAGAATGTGTTACGAATTTGCGAACGAAATAGAAGAAAATGAACGAGAAGTGAAGAAAAGCAATTTGAGAGAGTAAAGAAATGGAATGGATGGAATAATATTAAGAAGAATAAGGCAGCGAACTGGCAGATCGTTACCAAGACGGGAAAATCGCTTAGCGGCATTTTGTCCATCTTTACGTTCGGAATTCAAATTCTGCCGAGGTCAACTTTGCCTTCCATCCTTTTGGGATCGATAAAATAAGTATCAGTTGAGCACTGGGGTCGATGTAATCAACTTATCGATGTGATCGACTTTTGTGCCAAAACTTTAAACCATTATCAAGAAAAATGTTTTGGAAAATGGAG
>NC_142939.1:49263726-49266226 GCF_046866305.1 Octopus bimaculoides
AGTACAGCGGGGAGAAGGGATAGAAGCATTACAGACAACTTAATAATACAAAATTACAAAATATGCACCCAATCTAGATGCTGTTTTAAGTAGAGAAAAATCATATACTACGAACTGCAAACATCATTTTATTTCAAAGTTTGGAAAAACTCACAATATGTTAAAATACATACATTTGTAAATCTTTAGGGTAGAACACATTGACATATTTTAATTTATTAATAAGAACCGAATTTAATTCCATTTGCACTCAATACTATGGTTTTAAAAATTCTTCTTTAAATATTTTTTATTCAAATCATACCATAATATGACAGCATATGGGACTGAACATATCGGGTTCAGTCCCATTGCGTGGCATCTTGGGCAAGTGTCTTCTACCAGAGCGTGGGGCCGTCCAAGGCCTTAGAAGTGGATTTGGCAGACAGAAGCTGAAAGGAGCATGTATGTATATATATATATATATATATATATATATATATATATATATATATATATATATATACACTCTCACAAATAGCTACGATTATATATATACATAATTTATTATATATTGAACATCGTATAGACGCAGTATTTGAATACGAATATAGGATTGGTTTTCTATCTACACTCACTGACGCAAAGAAGCATACACTCATGCAACGCAGTCACGCCTATAAACACAGATACATATATGCAGCCATATTTGTGTGTGTGTGTGTGTGTGTGTGTGTGTGTGCGTGTGTGTGTGTGCGTGCGTGTGTATGTGTGTATGTGTGAGTGTGTGTGTGTTTGTGTACTTTACATACGCTTCCTAATCAAAACTCCTGCTATATATATATATATATATATATATATATATATATATATATATATATATATATATATATATATATATATATATATGTATATATATATATATATATATATATATATATATATATATATATATATATATATATATATATATACATGCACGTAGGTATACATATATATCAATGCACACCTATTATGTCCACACTCACATACACAGGCGCATGTACACGAGCAGACATCACATGAACTCCTAGACACAAATATTAATAATATAAATCAATACTGTGTGGATATACACTTATAGAAACACATCGAGATCCCCGTAGACGCATGTACAAATACTATATATATATATATATATATATATATATATATGCATATATTCTACATGCAGATACATACATAAACGTATGTATACACACACATATACTTATATATACATACATAAATTCACATATACATAATATGAAATGTTTTCGATATTCTAATGTGGTACACATTCAAATTCTACCTTTGGCAATTCTTTAACCAGCACAGAATCGATAGACTCACGTGACTGTTCGGTATCGTTGGATCAGAAATTATTGGCAGATTGAGGCGGTATTCATAGAAAGCTGGAGGTTATTAAAGGGACGTTTACATATTAATTATATAAAGGGGTAGACACATTGCAAACCACGGCCTACTTGATGTATTCTTTAGTGTCTAGTTTAATATATGATTTTGTATGAAGTCTCTCCGCACACACTCTATGTTAATCCACCTGTAGTCTCCAACTAAAACCACAGCTTAAGTTAAAAGAAAAACCAGTTTTCCATTATAATTACGTCATCACACCATTTGTATCCAGCTGCGGCTAGGCGCTCTGTCGTTTGAATAAGACACTGAAGATCTCACTGGACACAGTTCACCTATTTGTTAAGTAGATATCACCGTGATTTCATTTTGACTATCAAACGATTACGATATTTCATATGACCTCTCTTCTATTTCATGAACCAAAATGTTATAATTTGTCCATCACCCAGCACTCTAAATTCAAGAAATGTTCCATTCTACCTAGCCGTAACATACGTGCCAAGATAGCCGTGCTTTTCTTTTTGTGTCTGAATCAAGTATAATATTAAACTTCATTTATATCATATTATCTGGCACCAAGTACAGTGGTCTGTTCGAAACCAAGAGACTTTCGGGACAAAGAAATGTTTCCAGGCTACCAAGCCTTATAGTATGTACCATCACAACCTCGTTTAAAATCTGTGGTTCTACAACTGTAGTCTATAATTGACTGGGGTGTGAAGCAACGAAATGGCTCCTCGGTCACCTAGATGTAAACAAAATAATGACATACTATGGATAGCAGGGCGATACTTCTGTAAAATCGACGAGTGCTTTATTTGCTTGCAATCCAATTGCTGGAACCTTCATAGAATGTTATGCTTACGGTTAAAGTTAAAGTTAGGTGGAGTGATAATATAAGTGACAAAAACAGGGACCTTGATTTCAGCTTTTGCTATTTCAAATTGTGGGTGAACACATGAAATACTTTAAATTCCTGTAACTAAGGTGATTGCACAAAGTCAGCATTTATGATGGTTTCGTCAATGGATATATATATATATATATATATATATATATATATATATATATATATATATATATATATATATATATATATATATATATATATATATATATATAT
>NC_142939.1:49271226-49281226 GCF_046866305.1 Octopus bimaculoides
CTGCAGAGATTAATAATCACCTCGAGAAACCAGTTTGCACAAAAACTGTTGGCCGGGACCTACACAAAGCCGGATTTCACGGGAGGACTGCAATCAGAAAACCACTACTTTCAAAAACAAACGTTGAAAAGCGTTTAGAGCGGAGTAAAAACCTACAGAATTGGTCCCTAGAGCAGTGGAAGAATGTTATTCTCTCGGACAAGTCATCCTTTACCTTATTTCTGACCACCCGCCGAGTATACTTGTGGAGACAGCCAAAAAAAGCATTTGACCCACACTGCCCCCTTCCAACTGTTAAACATGGAGGAGGATCTGTGATGATCTGGTGGGGGGGGGGGCTATATCTTGGAAATCTGCCAGCCCAATGGTTTCCCTTCATAGCAGAATTAATAGTCAAGACTATTTAAGCATTTTATCTGTTAAAATTCATCCTATTGCTGGAGGGAAACGCAGTCTTTCAGGATGATAATGCACCAATTCACACAGCTAAAGTTGTTACTGAATGGCACGAGGAACATTCTCGTACAGTTGAACATCTTATCTGGTCACCACAGTTCCAAGATCTCAATATTATTGAACATTTATGGTGCACTTTAGAAAAACAAGTAAGGAGTCGATATCCTCCACCATCATCACTATAAGACCTGGAGACTGTTTTAGCTGAAGAATGGACAAAAATTCCTTTGGAAACAATTCAAACCTCATAGAAATTCTAGCTGTAATTACAAGCAAAGGCGGTCCTACCCCATATTAAAATAAATTTGTTTGAAATTTTAAGGTGTTTCCATTATTTTGTCCAGCCTCTGTATATATATATATATATATATATATATATATATATATATATATATATATATACATATATAGATAGATAGATAGATAGATAGATAGATAGATAGATAGATAGATAGATAGATAGATAGATAGATGTGTGTGTATGTGTATGTATGTATGTATGTATGTATGTATGTAGGTAGGTAGGTAGGTATGTAGGTAGGTAGGTTGGTAGGTAGGTACGTAGGTAGGTATTTGATTGGTTGACGAAGTTAGTGACAAGCTAACACACCCTTTACAAATGCAATCTGTAATTGGAATAACAAATAAAGACAAGGCTTTTCTTTTAGCAATTTTCGTTGTTATAGAAATTCCTTGCGAAGGATCTCTGTTTCTTTGTCATAAACCAGCTTCATACTTGTAGGAAGAATTTAAATAATTTAAAACAAATACGAACACACATGCATATGGGGAATTTGGTTATTGTTACAAAGAAGCAGAAAAGACACGGCTAATTAAGTTGTTGCTATAGCAAACCATTTGTGGAAAGTTGAAGATGTGTAGAACATTTCAAATTTCAAAAGTTTATCGCGTAACTGATTTATGTCCTTATTTGGTGCCTTACAAATGTTTGGGCATTTTGCAAGCGCGGCTGTTTGGTAAAAAATTTGCCTCCCAATCATATTAGCTCCGAGGTATGTGTGTGTGTGTGTGTGTGTGTGTGTGTGTGTGTGTGTGTGTGTGTGTGTGTGTGTGTGTGTGTGTGTGTGTGAGTGTGTGTATATGTATGTATAGATATATATATACATACATATATATATATATATATATATATATATATATATATATAAATATACATGCATGTATATATACATATATATATGTATGTATATATATGTATATATACATGTATATATATGTATATATATATGTATATATACATGTATATACATATGTATATATGTATATATATACATATATGTATATGTATACATACATACATACATACATATATGTATATGTGTGTGTGTCTGTGTTTGTCCCCCACCATCGCTTGACAACCGATGTTGGTGCGTTTACGTCCCCGCAAACTAACTTCCTCGTGCCTACCATAGAAAGATATCAATACACATCTTTAATTTTTTTTTTTTTGCAGTCACTTATAGAAGTGAATAGATTAATCATTTGTATTTTTGTAACGGGAGTCTAGTGTTGCAGAATCTTTATAATAATATGCACGGATTATGCGACATACTTCATTGAATATTTATTGGACTTTAATTATTTATATTATGTCGCAATTATCGATAAGAGAATCATTGATTATAAATTGCTATCGAATGAGCAATTAATGTTCCCCTACATTTCTGAAGACGAGATTGACAGGGGATTGTTTAAATCGATGGGTAAATACCATACCACATTGAGAATTTTCGTTTGGAAAACAACGGCTTTTTGGATTCTTCTTGATGTTTGCAGCATATATATCGTTCGACATTACAAAAATATGTGATTCGCTAAAAAAATGTATTCATAGCCACACATATAAACCTGTGTCGAAATGATAGGATGGCTACAAAGTGGTTACAAAGAATGTTCCCACTAAAATTTGCCGAGGGCTATGGTTGTGCTCAGAAATTTGTACTGTGTACAAATGTCTTTCATAGCAGAGTATGTAAATATCTACGCAAGTAAGATAAAAGAACGTTATCACTGATAAAAAACGTTATTGTCTTAAAAACTTTTCGTTCGCACATTCTTCGTTTCTTAATTGTCAAGTTTTTACGCGTGCACAAGTTTTTACGCGTGCACAAATGCACAGCTCAGCAGGAATAGCTGTAACAAATTAGACAAAGTTAAAAAAAAAAAGGCTGTAATCAATAATGTTAATTTCGACTTGAGAATACCAATTACTACTAAGCTGAAGACTATAAGTTTCTTGAATATTACACTCAACCTAGCAGCAGAAAAATGTAAGCAATATAGTAAATAAAATTTAAAGCTTAAGTTTATTAATACAAATTATAGTGAAACACCAATAATTTTCAAAAACCTAATCAATATCTGCAAAGAATGTCTAACTTGGGAAATCTTCTGCACAGCTGAACTCTACAACAATAAACAACGAGAAGGTAGCGGACGTAAAAAAGATATTATTATAACCCTAACATCTGGCTATTCACTGACAAGAAACGCCGAAATGTTATCCGCTTTACGACTTTTTTCTCTTTAAATGTTAAATTAAGCATAGTAAAATAATTCCTCGCCTTAATAAATAAACATTCCCCCACTAACTAAGGTTATAGAACACCGTTTAATAGGAATAACTTAAAACTAAGATGGAGTTGTACCATAAATATGAAACACTTAATCAGCAAACAACTAAACTAAAATCTTCATGCAGAAAATATTTGTCTCCTGAATGCTGAAGCATTTATCTATGAAGCAACAGTCACTTTCACAAAACTAATCCTAGATCTTGAGTGTAAATATGGTTTCGGCATAGTAGAGGGTAATTTCAAATTAACACTATTTCAACCGTACTCGTTCCAGGAACATAAAAAGCGCTTCACCAAGTTATTTAAGTATACTTCGACATTGGAAGAACGTGATACACTATATTCGATATCAAATGCAAAGGACCATACGTATACATCAAATCATTTGTAAGACTAGTCCTATGGACGTATATCTGTTATCGTCTGAAAATTAATTTAATCGCTTTCCATTCTTTAGTATTATCATTTAAGCAATGTACACGCACTCACACACAAACACTCACACAAACACACAAACGCACACACATATATATTTATGTACACATTATGCCTTTAAAAGAAGGAAATGAGAGAGAGTTTGAAGTTTCGGTTAGTTTGCCTTCGTCGAACAATGTCTAAGCGTAATGTGGTCCCAGGGCAAGGGATTCCACTTAAAAATTAGAGGGTAACAAATTCCAACGATATAGGCGTTGGCAGTTACGAGCGTTTGTGTTATCTACGTAGTACCTTTGAAGGCCAACAGGAGCATAGAAAAGGATAAGTTGAAATAAGGATTAACGGAAGAAACTTTCATTGATAACTGCAATGTCAAAGGTTAGTTTAAATATAATGCTCCTCATAATCTATTGCCGCAGCTCCTATACACATAACTAAGGCGTGAAATACTCTTAATAACCGGAATGAGAATGGAATTGTTTGCAAGCAAATTCTTACGAAACTTGTTTAGTCTTCCAACAAAGGTTGCGTTTTTATATCATTCATTAATCGTGCCATTTCCCTCCCCACCCCTCCCCCTCGTCATCGTCTTCTTCCTCCTCCTCCTCCTCCTCCTCCTCCTCCTCTTCCTACTACTACTACTACTACTACTACTACTACTACTACTACTACCTATGTAATAAATAGCTCCCTTCGTCTCTGTTATGTAGAGGAAAGCTAAAAGTAATTACTTATTGGTAAATATTTGTGCGAAGCAGCGATGGAAACTAAACAAATGTTAGGTCAGTTCAAATATGTTTAAGGCATATGTCGGATTGTAAAGGCTTTCTCACGGCATTTACCGTAGAAGAAAAACAAATCTTGCTTAAGGTACAAGAAAAAAAGTAAGAACATCATCATCATCAGTTTAGAGAGCCCTCTGTGAACTAATAGACGCCTTTCTAGCTTGTTAGCTGCCTTCAGTACCAGATACCAAGAGAGGTAATTTTGGTTGGCTGGAACGATTTAGATTTAGAAAAATAAGTAAATATTGTGTACTAATTTTTGCGCGTAGGCTGCCTCGTTGGAACAAATATTTATTTATTACATGAAGAAGTGATGGGAAATAAACAAACTTTAGGGTGGTTCGAATATATTTAGGACATATTTCAACCGTTTTTCACCGGGAAATTTAATTAAATTTGTGAGATTTTATTGGCAAAGAAGAAAGCTAAGACTGTTGTGCAGGAAATTTATGCAACCATAGCGGAGCAGTGGAAGCAAGACGCGATCATATTCCAGAGGTCGTAATATTGAAAACACCGTCTACTAATGTGTAGGCACAGGCATAGCTGTGTGATTAAGAAGCTCGCTTGGCAATCTGGTGCTTTCACGTTGTCTCACATGCGGCACCTTGGGCAAGAGTCTTCTACAATACATCTGGACCGATGAATATCTTGCGAGTAAATTTGGTAGACAGAAACTGTGTGGAAGCTCGTCGTATGTATGTTTGTGTCTTTGCGTCTTTATTTTAGACTCCCTACCACTGCTTGACAACCAGAGTCGGTTCTTTTGCATCCCGTTCTTTAACGGTTCGAACGTGACTGATAGAATAATTACAAGACTTAACCAATAAATAAAAAAAATACTGGGATATATTTGTTCGACTAAGCCCTTCAACGCAGTGCCCCCAGCATGGCCACACTGCAATTACTTAAATAAGTAAAAGTTAAAAGAAAGATACCTTGTAGCAAGGTCCTACCACTAACTACAACAAAAGACTGTTTGTAATCAGAAAAGGTGACAAACATATTAGACATGTATGAAACTGATAGCCGTACACATACCTCAGACACTTTTCTAAGAATATCTCTAAGAACTATAATAAAACTAACTTGAGTACATACCATGCTATTAATTTAGAATCAAAAGAATTAGCTACCAACACAAGAAGGTAGATGAAACAGTAGAATCTTTAGCATTAAGTGATTCATACATTACATTTAAAGGTCATAAAGGTAATTTTTTTGGCAGCGTCGAATTCAGATTAATAAATCCGGCTAAAAGTCAAAAAGGTTATGTCAGTAATAATATTTTATATGCCATAATTTTTAGCATTAAACAGGTCACGTCTCTTACATTATGTAATAAGAGTGTAGCTGTCATGAAGCGGGTTACTAATATAGATAACAAGTACTTTTGTATGTGTATGCAGTTCCATAGAGATGAGTTCTACTATACACCTAGAACTGAATTTCTTCCAGGAATCTTCAGAATCCGATAGAGGGTTTTATCACTCTGATACTTAATATTCACTTTTAAGTCAGTAAGTTGTAAAAAAAAAAAAAAAAAAAAAAAGAGGGAGCGGTGTGAATTAACCCCCTTTGAAAAGATAATATTCTATAATTTTAACCCTCTACTTATCTTCTTTAAAAGATTTGCTGTCTTTGAAAAGATAAATGTTAATTCCGTACATGATGTAATCCATCTTTCGATCTATTGTCTTCTGATACGTTTCATAATAAGCGTGACTGATAAAGGCTTACAGGTCGGAGGATAAGCTGAAAATGCGCCTATTACTATTATTTACTAAGTTTTTCGGATTAGGGACGGATGTTTACGACAGATATTTATATACTACAATTTCTCGTTGATCTTAATTAAAGGTCTGTAGCTAAATGTAATCTAGTTCCAATTCGGGTTTTAATGATATCATACTGAGAAATATTATCTATTTTAAATCATCCGTATTGAGTTAAGTCTGTTGGTTAGATATTGTTTACTATAGCTATAGAATGGTACCGATGGAAGATGAGTTCTAGAATTAACAGGATTGTACATCATTGACATACTTCGGCAGAGATTCCGTACTCTAGTGCTGTTCTTACCTCAATCATGTTATACACATTTTGTGAAGTAAAAACGTTTAAAAGACGGATGTTGACTGTCAGGCGTTTATCAACATATTCAAAGAAATAGATATAACGATTACAGATGACGCGATATATAACAATAATTAATTTCGTAGATTTGGATACGGGTAAATACAAACGTTATATTAAAACCAACGAGAAATTGCCGTATATTAATAACCTCTTCTTAACATTCGCCCAGTAATCCGAAAAATTTAGTAAATAATATTAATAGGCGAATTTTCAGCTTATCCTCCGACCTGTAAGCCTTTATCTGTGCCACTTATTAGAAAAAGATTAAAAGACAATAGATCCAAAGATAGATTACATTATACACGGAATTACCATTTATCTCTCCAAGATGATGGACTTTTAATGGGAGAAAACAAGAATGGTAAAATCGTAGCAGACTCGTAAAATTACTTTTCAAAGGCAGTTAATTCACATCAGTTCTTGAAATAAGAGATTTTTACCGTTTTTTTTTTCACAAATTACAGACTTAAGAGCATATGTTAAGTTTCACAGTGATATATTTAACGACTATGTCTCCTTGTATTCGTTATATAAAACCCGGGTTTTCCGTGTATCGATGAGTTTATTGCATAGAAGGAGCGGGGCATATGACTGGATTACATTCTCAAGTCATGCGATACAATCACAAACATCGATTTTATTGTAAAATCGAACCCCGTCTGTCTAATGTATATCTTCCCTATAAATCAGAGAGTGAAATTAAGTGGGAGAGATTCTCTCTATTACATTTAGTTGCATTTATGTTCTCAAGTCAGCGGAAACGGGATTAAGCATTAAAACGCAAATATCTCGATCTCCCACACGAGACATCTTTAAAGTGTCTAGAGGAGGTGCAGAGCGGGAGGCAGCTTAAGTATTGGCAAATCTGTTAATCTCGTCGTACACTACGTGCTTCATTTTCAGTGTCAAGTTAACTCAGGTATTAGAAATTCAATTGGCTTGTTATTGAAATACATATAAAAGAGTAATATATTTGGAAGCAAGTAATACAATTGTTGCTTCGTTCGTGTTCAGGATTTTTCCCCAACAGAGCTTGTATTTTAAGCTTCTGATTGCGGATCAATTACATTTACTACCGAGACAGGTGTATCATTTGGTTTTTGCTGCGACCATCCATTTAAATGTGGAGCAGACTACGTCTCCGTCTTTTAGGTACCAACTGTATTTTGATAGTGAAGCTGTTTTTTTTTAAATGAGATTTTCAGTTACTGATATAACCTTAGTGCTTCATCTTTAGTAACTAACACTAAGATACATGTACACACACACATATAAACACTAACAAATATGTGTACACATATGTATATATACACTTATGTATATATAAATTCGCTTTATAATCATTAAGTGCATGTTCAATCCTATAGCCTGACATTTTGTGTAAGTATATTGTTGCCTTAGCATAGCATTGACCTAACCCTTTTAAATGAAATTAGCTAGGCCCCAAAAGGCCTAGCATTCTTTCACATTGTGTCCCGCGAATTTAACCTGAGAATTACCTCTGTGGACTAAACACGACCATTAAGAGCAAGTAGTTCAGTTACTCTAACATCTGAGTTGCTCGTTGTCAGAATCGACGGAAGATCCATCATCTGTGTGTGTGTGTGTGTGTGTGTGTGTGTGTGTGTGTGTCTATGCGTGCACGCGTGCGTGTGCGTGTGTGTGTATGCGCACATATGCGTCTATGTATATAGGCATATAACATATATATATACATACACATACACACACACACACACATATATATATATATATATACACAAACACACACACATATATATATCCATATATATATATATATGGGTGCGTGTGCTTCATGTATGTGTGTGTGCCCACAAGCGTGTATGTAAGAGTGAAAGAGAATGTTTTTAGCTCTCTAAAGAGCAACAACAACAACAAAGTGATGAAAACATCTGAGAAGTTTGTAAAGAAATGAGAAGTGAGAACAATGTCTAAATATATGGCGGCGGGGTGGTGGTGGTGGTGGTGGTGATGGTGGTGGTGGTGGTGGGTGACTGTGGTGCTGGTAGGGGGGTAAAGACCGGTTGGAATTTACTGACGAATGATAGATATTTGGGTATGGGAGTGAGCGGTGGCGATGGTAGCGGTGGTAGTGGTGGTGGTGGTGGTGGTAGTGCTAATGGTGGAGGCGGTTGGGTGATGATAGAGATTGTCGTGTTTGTGGTAGTGCTAAATGTGGTGGTGGTAGAAGTGGTACTACTGGTCGTGGTGGTGATGGTGGTGACGGTAACGGTGGTGGTGGTAGTGTTGTTGTTGTTGGCTGTGTGTTCGTTGTAGTGGTAGCAGTAAATGTTTTAGTAATCGTAAATGGGATGGTGCATGTGAAGGTAGTGAAAGTTGCAGTAGTAGTAGTAGTAGTAGTAGTAGTTGTAGTAGTAGTAGTAGTAGTAGTAGTAGTAGTAGTAGTAGTAGTAGTAGTAGTAGTAGTGTTTAATCTCAAGTCACCCCCTGATCGAATAGATCTAACAATAACAGGCATAGCCCCACCTCTCTCTCCCTGTCATTTCATTAGTTCAAGATTATCCACGACTGCATTGTCTGAAGTCCTTCCCTGCCTAAATATAAAATAATAAGAATATACTGAATAGGCTGCTATTTCATATTTCAGAGGTTGGTTCATGAAATAGTTTGGCTATTTGTTAGCACTATTAATGGTAATGGTAATGCAATGAGCTAGCAGAATCTTACCAGCAATGGGCAAAATGCTTAGCCGAGGCCAACTTCATCTTTCGTCCTTACGGGGTCGATAAAATAAGTATCAGTCGAGCACTGGGGTCGATATAACCGACTTAACCCATCCCCACCAAACACCTGTTGTTATTAAGCCTTAGGTCGGCTGTGAACGTGCTGACTCAACATCCAAGGTTTTCCGGCATGACCATTTTGTCTTATTTTCAGGAATGATGTACTTTTGGTTTCCTAATCCAGTGTGTCATTTATTAAGATCAAACAATGAGGTTTCAGGAAGATTAGGTCATCATTTCTGGCAGATCACATGACTACGTACTAGCACCACTTATTTGATATGTGGTAGTGGTGGATTTAGTGATGAGAATACCGATATTAGTGGTGGTGGTGGTGGTGGTGGTTTTGGTAGTGGTAGTAGATGGTTTTGGTGGTGGTGGTGGTGGTGGTATTAATAGTGACGTGAGTGATAATAATTAACGATGGTACTAGTAAAAGGATGTGGCGTGCTGAGCAGCGGAAGATCACATTTGTTATGTAAAGACAGACATTCATATAATAGATGTTACCGATGCAATGCTAGCAATGAAACTTTTGCTATTCTAGGTAGGCCTGTTTATGTAATAACTACAGAGTGATTGAAAGATAGAGAGAGAGGGGGGGAGGGATATATATAGAGAGAGAGAAAGAGAAAAAGAGAGAGTGTGAGAGGGAGTACTGTTCGAAAATGTCCGTGTCTAGACGAGACGTTAAGCTAGACTAAGTGATTTTAATCCGAACCAATTCCATCTTTTCTGTAAGTGGTATTTCTCCTGAGAATTTAGCAAAACACACTGTTTTGTGTTAGAGAATTTCGTTGAAGACTACAAAGATATATATTTA
>NC_142939.1:49286226-49306226 GCF_046866305.1 Octopus bimaculoides
GCTGTTTTATGTCTTCTTTTTTTCTAATTCTTCAACAATGGCATCTGCTTCTTAGTGCTTGCTGATCTCCTACCATTTGTTCTCAAACATTCTTAAGTGAAGCACCTCTTTTCTTCTCGTCACCTGTATTGAGTCCATCACACTAGGCTCCTGCCCTAACAACTATGTCAATTCCTTCCTCCCTAGAATTTGGCCCCCTTGAATTCCTTCCCTCCACTTTGCGAATGGTTTTCATATATCCGATATGAGTCACATCTATTCAAGAGGAACGCCAACCTCGACGGCCTCGCCAGTATCGAAGGTCTTGTAAGACAATAAGCACAGCATCCTCTTCCATCATATAAACCAGAAAAAAAATGAATAAATAATAATATATGTAAGAGTGTACGTGCAGGATACATGTGAATATACAAATAAAAATGTTGGAATAATTCATGGGATTCACGCAGAGCAGTGAGAAACCTGACAACAATATACCTTTCTCTCTTAAAATGTTCTGATAGATTCCAATGTTAATATCCAATCGTTGTTATTTTCCTTCAGCGGAGAACACCTCCCCTTTATAAGATATGCATTCATAATATACCGCAACGTCTTAAAATTCCCTTACACCTGTAAATCGTTTGTCTTATGAACACTCGTTTTCTAAATGAAACAGATGTTCTCCGATGACGTAAAACAACAGCGTTTAGATATTCATGTTCGATCCCGTCAGAAGGTATTAACAATGAATAGATACGCTAATATTAAAATAAATATTATATTAATGTCTTATCCATGGGTTTTATGTAGCGTCATACAAACACCAACGAGCGAAAATATTTGTATTATATAGCGGCAATATTTATACGTTAAGTTTAAATTTGAAATTGTTGCAGTCTTCTTGTAATGCTTGTTTGGCGCTGCAGGAAGCCTATGGGTTTTAGGCATAAATTCTTTATTTATATTAATACAGGATTTTATATTTCCACGTGCATTTTGCGTATATGCTTTAATACATGTAATAAATTACTTGATAATATGCCTTATGTTAAGTATTCAACGTGGAGGCGCAATGGCCCATTGGTTAGGGCAGCGGACTCGCGGTCGTAGGATCGCGGTTTCGATTCCCAGACCGGGCGTTGTGAGTGTTTATTGAGTGAAAACACTTAAAGCTCCGGCAGGGGATGGTGCCGAACCCTGCTGTACTCTTTCACCACAACTTTCTCTCACTCTTACTTCCTGTTTCTGTTGTGCCTGTAATTCAACGGGCCAGCCTTGTCACACTGTGTCACGCTGAATATCCCCGAGAACTACATTAAGGGTACACGTGTCTGTGGAGTGCGCAGCCACTTGCACGTTACTTTCAGGAGAAGGCTGCTCTGTTGATCGGATCAACTGGAACCCTCGTCGTCGTAACCGACCGAGTTCCAGTTTGTTATCACGATTTAGAGACCATATATAGATATATTGAAGACTATGAGTAGTATCTGTATTGGAACCTTCTCCCATTTATATATATATATATATATATAGAACCAGCTGCATAGAAAGTGAATACACAGAAAGTGAGTATAACAGTGTCATATTTTATTGTTCTCATATGCACTACAAGATTCACGCGACAATATTTTATAGCACAGCAATTCGTATTCTCAAATGTTCAGTTTGCAACCAAGCAAAATTGAGCCGATAGCCAGCGTTTCATATAAATGGTTTCCCTCACTAATCATTGTATTAGTCATAATAAATAATTTATATACGAAAATCTCGTATTTTCAGCGTGTTTTGCATCTATCTATCTATCTATCTATCTATCTATCTATCTATCAGTCTAATCTATCTATCTAGCTAGCTAGCTATCTACCTGTCTGTTTATCTGTCTATATATATATATATATATATATATATATTATATATATATATATAATATATATATCTGTCTATATATATATATATATATATATATATATATATATCTGTGTGTGTGTGTATGTATATATATATATATATATATATATATATACACATGTGCTTCTATATATATGTATGCGTATATATGTGTGTGTGTGTGTGTGTATGTATATATATATGTATGTATGTATGTAAGTATGTATGAATGTATGTATGCATGTATGTATGTATGTATGTATTCTTATGTATTCTTATAATCACATACCCATTTATTTGTATACGTGAGCTTAGTGAATGTCTTAATCGCAGCAATCATGATTTCGCCTATACATGTATATGTGTATGCCTATTTGTGTACGTGTGTATATTTTTGCATATGTGGATGTGTATATGTGTGTATGCGTACGTGTGTGCGTGCATGTGAGTGTGTGTGTGTGTATGTTGAGTGCGAGCGTGCATTCGTGCGTGCGTGTATATGTATGTGTGTTTGTGTACGTGTGTTCGTGTGTAGATAAAAATCTTCATTAACGATGTATCTGGAAGCGAATTCAGCTATTAGATTGTGATATATTAGGTTAAAAAGAAAAAAACCTTTGGATGGTGTAAACGCAAAAATCTGCCTGTGGGGAACGAACATTATGTGTATATATGTATGTGTTTGTGTGTACAATGGTATTGTGTGTGTATATATATATATATATATATATATATATATACGTGTGTGTGTGTGTGTGTGTGTGTGTGTGTGTGTGTGTGTGTGTGTGTGTGTGTGTGTAAGTATATGTGTGTGTGTATAAGTACATATGCACATAGATATACAAACATATACAAATACACACGCATATATACATACACAGGCGTATAAGATTAGCTCGTCTTGTGTTGGTGAGCAGGATTAAATTGTGTCGTTAAGCAGGATTAAGAATTTACCAATATTTTCAACTCACCGATAAGTCCAGCCTTTAAAACATGGCTGCAGAGATGGTTCCCAGATAAACCTTTCTATCTTTTAGTATAACTCATCTCTCAGGTTGCAGCCATGCTGGAATAATTGCCTGCAATTATATCGTTGGTTATATCGGCGTCTACGTCCTAGGTGGGTGAGATTTGTCCTGTACAGGATTTGAACTTCGAAAGTAAACGGATATTTTCTTATACTTAATGATATTTACAAACCGAAGTGTCCGTAGTAGTAGCACTACTATGCGAGCGTGCTCCAATTCCTATCATTTAATTATTTCATCCAACTTTCCGTTGCACAGCAATATCATAGTGAGGACATAATTCCCCAGTGAAAGTAGCAGTAGCAATGAAAAGCGAATGAACGTATGGACTACGCAGTTAGGCGTTTAATTGTAATTTCATTGGGTAAAGCAGATGATCCTTCAATCTTTCTACTTTGTATATGACGTTAATTCTTTTAGTGCAAAGTGACTAGATCATTTACTCTTTTACTCTTTTACTCTTTTACTTGTTTCAATCATTTGACTGCGGCCATGCTAGGGCATCGCCTTTAGTCGAGCAAATTGACCCCGGGACTTATTCTTTGTAAGCCTAGTACTTATTCTATCGGTCTGTTTTTGCCGAACCGCTAAGTTACGGGGTCGTAAACACACCAGCATCGGTTGTCAAGCGATGGTAGGGGGACAAACACAGACACACAAACACACATACATACATATATATATATATATACATATATATGACGGGTTTCTTCCAGTTTTCGTCTACCAAATCCACTCACAAGGCTTTGGTCGGTCCGAGGCTATAGTAGAAGACACTTGCCCAAGGTGCCACGCAATGGGACTGAACCCGGGACCATGTGGTTGGTAAGCAAGCTACTTACCACGCTTAACCACACTGTGAATTTCAAGAGCACAACCCAACTTACTTTGCGAATCTACTTTGCCTTCTCTGCTCATATTTATTATTATTATTATTATTATTATTATTATTATTATTATTATTATTATTATTATTATTATTATTATTATTATTATTATTTATTATTATTATTATTATTATTCAGTAGTTTTATTTTTATAACGTGCTTTCACTTCACTACCGAGCGCAGCTCTGTGCGCCTTGGGTATGTGCTGTGGTTTGCTGTGGTGCTCTTATGATTACTGTATTGAAAGTGTTTTGCGTAGAATGTGTGCAGTACCCAGTAGTGCACACATGATAGGAATTGTTTCTGTTTTTAGACTCCACATTCGAGTTATCTCTATTTCCAGGTCTTTGTATTTTGAAAGTTTTTCCATTTCTTTTAGAGAAACGTTGTCATCTGCTGGTATTGATACATCAATTATTATTATCATCATTATTATTATTATTATTATTATTATTATTATTATTATTATTATTATTATTATTATTATTATCATCATTACAATCTTCATATCTAAGCCGATGTTGCTCATTAAAAATGACTGCTATAGGTCATGCTTACTGTGCTTAATTTTATACACGAAACAGAAGCATGTCTTTCGATGTATTTTTTAATTATTTTTCTAGTGAGGGTGGGTAGGGGAAGGGGTGATTACAACCAAATTGTATTTGGCTCAGGGTTAGAAACATTTCTATAGATTGCTGAAAATATTTGCCATATTTATTATGTTCCATGCATACACACTCATACATACATATACACATATATATACTTACACAAATATGCATAATATGCATGTGTATATGTGTAGGTACATTACACTTAAATTCACAGGAAAGCACCATATGTATGTATGTATGTATCGGAACTTAACAGGCTTTTAGCTAGCAAACTGGCACTCAAAACGTTTGTCCGCTTTCCTTTTTGTTCCCATCCGTCCATCAATTCATCCATCCTCTCCTCTTGTAATTCCTGGAAGAGTGGTAAAGATAGAGTCCTCAGGCACTTCTTCCATAGGAAGCAAACGTCATTAGACTTTCCAGCTGGATTCTCAAATGTGACCAATGGAAACGATATATATTACCCAACCATTACACTCTTAGTCTATCTCTGGGTCTCCTATCGGTTGATTCCGTTTGAAGATCCGTCTTGCGATTGTTTCCTGCGACATTTCCATCACATATCCGTAGTGCCAGTGTTGTGACCTCCCAATATGAGAAATAGCAGCTCTACCTGGAGAGAAACATACCTTTCCCTAAAATATTGCCTAGTTAGCTTAGTAATTGCTTTGTCAGACCGAATTATAGAGTTAGTGACACCAAACACAGACGCGAAGTATCCAAACAATTTGTCCAGTGAACGAAACAGAAAAAGCAAAAGATTGTGTGTTGGTCAAAGGGTGGTCCAGCAATTGTAAGGCGGCCACAATTTTAAATCAACCGAAATATGTTTGCTATGAATAAATCAAAGATTCCTAATTAATTTGCAATTAGATATCACGTCGATAAGAAGAAATCCAAATTCTACGTTCAACGTTTAAGAAAAACAGCGGATAAGGCACGACTCTCACAAAACAAAAGACTAATAAACCGAAAAGAAAAAAAGTATGGAAGAGCGGCGGGAATGAGATTTTGTTAACAAGAGAGAATAAATGCTTGGCATTTAGTATTTATAGATTAAATCTTCCTTTAGATGATTCTTTAGATATTTTATATTAACCAATTTTTGGCAGCAACAAAGCAAATGTAAGCATGCCAAATTTTCCTACGGGTGCTGGGTTTTTAAAACGGTAACCTCCGTCCGTTACAGATTTCCTGAAGGGGATGGATATTTAACGATTGCGTGTGTGTTTATATATATATGTGTGTTCGTGTGTGTGTGTGTGTGTGTGTGTGTGTGTGTGTGTGTGTGTGCATGTATGTATATACACACACAGTGACTCAAACACACGCGCACGCACACACATACAGACATACATACGAATGAGATATGATCGGCATTTATTGCGATACACCGAAACTATCGCAGAATAACGAGAAATATAAGTAGGAGGAAAAGAATATGAAGAAGCACAACAACAAAATCAAGAAGAATAACAACAACGATAACAAGATGGTGAAGGGGACACGGTGGGAGAGGAAATGGAGAGCACAAACTACAACAAAAGCGAGACATATCTTTATGGATTTTCCGCTAAGATATAACCGGAAGTGTTCTGTGACAAATAAAAGCAAAAAACAAATAGTATGATATGATGCAAGAAGAAACATACGTATCTTAATGTGTGTATATGTGCATATATATATTTGTGCGTCTATCTGTTTATGTATGTACACATGTATAAATGTATATATGTGTGTATATATAAGTGTGTCTGTGTGTGTGTGTATGTATGCTTTCTTATGAATATACGCATAAAGAACCACAGTATAAACACAAATAGATACTTAGATACATACGTACTTTTTTTTTCTTTATGAATGTATGTGTAATGCACCTACACATATACACATAGGTATATGTATGCATATATGTGTTTATTTACATATATTGTGTATATGTATATATAAGTGTGTGAGTGTACGTATATGCAAAACAACTGCATGTATGTATGCACGGAGTATAATAAACATGGCTAATGTTTTCAACAATCTACTGAAATGTTTCTAACCTTGAGCCAAAAACAATGTCGTAGTAATGTTATATGATCAATCCTCCCCCACCTTCGCAACCAAAATAGAAAAGCATCTCAGAAGATTAAGGACAGTACGCATGACCCATGGCTGCCATTTTTAACGAGTGACATCGTTGAAGTTGATATACGGCTTGCATATGAAGGTAATTGTAGTAGAAATAATAATAATAATAATAATAATAATAATAATAATAATAATAATAATAATAATAATAATAATAATAATGATAATAATAAAAATAATAATAATAATAATAATAATAATAATAATAACAATAATAATAATAATAACAATAATAATAATAATAATAATAATAATAATAATAATAATAATAATAATAATTGGGACCTATATACACTGGAAGCTATGCCAACATTATGGAATAGCAACAGAAAAAAGATGGTATAAACACACGCCAGAAAAGGTCACAGAAAACGAGAAAGCAACCATACTCTGGGATATGCCAATACACACAGATAGAGAAATTAAGGCAAATAGACCAGATACGGTTGTCAAAGATCATGAAGGAAAAAAATGCCTTCTAATTGATGTTTCAATACCAGCAGATGACAACGTTTCTCTAAAAGAAATGGAAAAACTTTCAAAATACAAAGACCTGGAAATAGAGATAACTCGAATGTGGAATCTAAAAACAGAAACAATTCCTATCATAGTAGGTGCCTTAGGTATAATAAAAAAATATTCAGACAAATCTATAACAAAAATAGCAGGACTTACAAATATATATAACATACAGAAAATTGCACTACTGGGTACTGCACACATTCTACGCAAAACACTTTCAATACAGTAAACATAAGAGCACCACAGCAAACCACAGCACATACCCAAGGCACACAGAGCTGCGCTCGGTAGTGAAGTGAAAGCACGTTATAAAAATAAAACTACTGAATAATAATAATAATAATAATCCTTTCTACTGAAGGCACAAGGCTTGAAATTTGTGAAGAGGAGATTAGTAGATTACTGGTACTTAATTTATCGGCCCAAAAAATTGGAAGGCAAAGTTGACCTCTGCAGAATTTGAAGTTAGAACGTAGCGACGGGTGAAATACCGCTAAACATTTCGTCCAGCGTGCTCACGATTTTCCTAGCTTGCCGCATAATAATAATAATAATAATAATAATAATAATAATAATAATAATAATAATAATAATAATAATAATAACAACAGCAACAACAACAACAACAACAACAACAACAACAATAATAATAATAATAATAATAATAATGATAATAATAATAATCTTTGCTTCTTTGCAACGAGGAGCTGTTTCAGTTCCTCCATTACCACTTCAGGCCCTTTCTTTTAACGTCATACTTCCTGTTCAGTGCCCTGTAATTTTGGTCGCTGTTAAGCTTCCCTTTCTCTTTTCGACCTAACACAGAAATGTCCTTCTACCATGGATCTTTTCTTTTTCTTCACATCAACACCCACATTTTCAGCTACAACAATACTTGCTGCCTTGATCAATTCATTTGTTTCTGTGATGTTATTTTTTCTGATGTATTTCAGAATTTCATTCGCATTTTTCGTTTCTTGGTTCAATTTCCACCGATCAACCCTTTTAAGGTCGCAAATAATGTCGCTATCGTTCTCTTGTAGCCTTGCCTTTATTCTGTTGTAGATTTCCTTTTGCACATCTGTCATGCCACCATTAGTTTATTGTCTTCTTCCAGACTATCTATATCTCTCTCTCTCATCGAGCAAGCTACCACTGTTCCTTTCCTGTGGTTTATTAGAGATATCTCATCTCTGTTTTCTGCTATGAGATTACTTTTATCATTAAGAACTGTATTTTCATCGTTTCCTCTGCTGCTGTTTTCCAATACCCGTCTTTTGATAGCTTCGAGCTCTACTTCTGTGAACCAACGATTTTTTTCTTATTGCTCTAGCTTGATCAAATAATCTCTGTTCCCTGAGTTGAAACAATACTCTTTCTCTCCATTGATCATACATACGTTGTCGGTGTCCCCTAATATGAACGCCATTTTTGTCTACAAGGTTGCTCAGGTAGTAACACTCCATGACCGCAGCATTGATTTGTTTGTTCCATCTACGCCGTGTGTGGTGGTCTCTTGTTGGATAGCGACAGCCTGGAGTCGGACCAGTATATCTGAGCCTGCCGGGTGCAACACTGTCACCATCATTGGCTTCAGTTTCATTACCACCGTTATTCGCAATATTTTGTTTTTTCATAGTTACTCATATGAGGCAGCGATTATCAGGTTGCGCAGTTACCAATATTTTTATTGTGACACCATCACTAGATGTATCAGCAATCAGGACATGGGTAGACTCCACCCGCTTCCTTTCATTATTATTATTATTAACATTGATATTATTATTTTCATTTTATATTATTATTTCATTTTTCTATTTGTCATTGTTAAGATTTACTCTGACCCGACATGAGTTTTAGCTATATTATTATTATTATTATTATTATTATTGTTGTTGTTGTTGTTGTTGTTGTTGTTGTTGTTGTTATTACTATTATATAATATAGTGTTAATTGAGAAAGAAGGCAAACGATGCTGGATCATATATATAGCATGCGCAGCTGACAACAAGGTATACGATAAGGAAGAAAGAAAAGTCGATAGATATGACAGGTTAGCTTCGTAAGTTAAGCAATTGTGGTCACTGAAATAGGTAGTAGTAGTACCAGTATCTGTCGGAGCCCTGGGAACAGTGAGTAAAAATCTTCAGAAGTATGTGGAACAAATAGATGTTGCAATAAAGGTGGAGCACTTACAGAAAATAGCACTGCTTAGAAATTTTTCGTTATTTTACTGGTTGTTTATGTTGTGTGTTCAAGTCTCAGAGAAGGATACTTTTTTTCTTATATTTCTGTGGTCCGTGAATTAAGAATCTGTATTTAAGTAGAGTAAGTCGGTCATATTAGCTTCAAAAGATGAGGAAAGAAGGAGGGATGAAGACACAGAGAGTAGAAACAGATAGAGAGACAGGGAGAGAGAGATGGAGAGAGAGGGAGGAGAGAGAGTACATAGATGAGATAGCGTAGAGACAGGAGGGACAGCAGGGGAGTAGGATGAAAGGGAAAACGGATAGTGAGGAAGAGAGAGACTGGTGGATAAAAAGGGAAACATGAACGATTACATAGATACCGGCCATGACGAAGGGAAATAACCCTGAAACTCGAGTCGCCTTTATATATTTATATATTTGATCCTTTATATTGAACACTCAATATTTCATCTACATTCAATACTTTATTTCATGGTGCCATCCATTTTTATTTTATTTTATATTATATATTGTATATTATATTATATATTGTATATTCCATATTCTATATCCCACACTGGTTCTGCAGGAATATAAATAAAACATAAAAAACAGACAGTGTTGGAACTCTTTTAAACAAAATAATATATTCCTCTATACACAATCATACAAAAAAAAAACCTTTTTTGTATTTATTTTTACTTGCATATATATATATATATATATATATATATATATATATATATATATATATATATATATATATATATATATATATATAAATTTGAAGAAAGCAAACGACGAAGACAGGTGTAGGAACAACAAGCAGGTGTATTAGTTAAACGCTCGGGAAGAATGGAAAAGTGTTTTACGTTTCAAGCCTACGCTCTTCGATAGAAAGGATTAAAGGGGGAAAAAAGAGAAGATAAAAAACAAACGGAGAGAAAATAGAAGATATATATACATATATATATATATATATATATATATATATATATATATATATATATATATATATATATATATATATATATACACACATACACAGAAAGACAGACAGGTAGATAGACAGAGATTGAGAGGTAGAGAGTAAGAAACAGTGATAAGAAAAGAGAGAAAGGGAGAGAGAGTAAGAGAGAGGGAGATAGAGAGAAGAATAGGGGGTAAGAGAGAGTAAAATGAGAGGTGATATTGTGTGTGAGGAAGATAGGGTGATGGAGGAAGAAACAAACAGGTAAGAAAGATTAGATAGGTAAATAAATAAATAATTAGACACATAGATATATCGATCAATAGATGAATCGATTGATAGATAGGTTGATCAATAGATAGATAGACTGATAGACAGACGGATAGGTAAAGAGAGAGAATGGGTGTAGCAGAAAAACAGTCAACTGTTACATTTGGTGTTGATGGAATTATTGAACGAAGCAGTAGCAGCGGCAGCAACTGCAGCATTATCAGCAGCAGTGCTGTGTTGAAATAATTTCCAATTCATCAATTTAATAACACAGTGGATTGTTGTTGATTTCTAATTAAGTCGACTATAACAACAAATACAACAACAACAACAACAACAACAACAACAACAACAACAGCGACTGCAGTGATAAACGTATCACAACAACCATCAGCAATATCGGCAGCAGCAGCAGCAGAAGCAGCAGCAGCAACAGCATTATCACCATAAGAATTACCAATTACAAGAACAGCACAAATATCATCAAGACGTCTTGTTCACTATCAGCAGCACCACAACCAATGCCATCACACTCATCATCAACACCAACACCAACATCACTTCCATCAACACCATCACTACCAACATCATCATCACTAGCACCGTCGCCACCGACGCCACCACCACCACCGTCACCATCACCAACACCACTGTCATCTCCAGCACCGCCACCGCCATGATGATGACGACGACGACGATGACAACGTAGCAGATGATGATTGATGATTGATGAAAGCAATGTCGAGAACGATTCTTCTTCTTCTTCTTCTTCTTCTTCTTCTTCTTCTTCTTCTTCTTCTTCTTCTTATTATTATTATTATTATTATTATTATTATTATTATTATTATTATTATTATTATCACCGTCATCATCATCATCATCATCATCATCATCATCATCATTATTATTATTATGTTAACGATAATGTGTTTTTCTTAATATCATTTGTTTTGTGTTTGCATATTGTTGTTGTAACATCACCAGCATAAAAGCACACATACAGAAATACATCGGGTTTACGAACAGCCTGTTCAAGCTTATCACTCACAAATTCTTCCTTCAGGATTGCAGAGAGGCGCAACACCACGTCCTTGACCAGCTACATATGACGTTTAATAGAGGAGCGCACACTATCCATAATTAAATGGAGGCTCCATGAACAACTTGAACTGTACCTCAGTGAGAGCAAAGAATATAAGCTTTGCTTGGTTAAAACAGCAAAAAAAAACCCTCAAAAACTCACTTGATTCAGAGACATTTTTAAGCCCCACCAAAAAGAAAACAAATGTTTAATCAGTGTCCTCATGAGAGAAAATACGTATTTAAAACATAGAATTCCCTGTTTGCCGACGAGGGGAATGCAGCCAATTAAAGCCGGCCTGCCATAAAGACAATCGGAATCGATCTAAAGAGGATAGATAACTCAGCCCCACCCATAAGAATTACCAATTAGAAGAATAGCACAAATATCATCAAGACGTCTTCCACCAATATTAACATATCCCGGAGAGAGGTGACAATATTCGCAATGAATTTGATATGACGAAGCATACTGCTTAGCGGGTGCCACGTCGTCTGGCACCTGATCAAAAGCATAAAATCCTGATCGCATGACAGGAATATCTGACATTGTCTGAGAGAGATCCAGCTGACTTCCATGAACACTTCCTGATCCAGGATAAATGTTGCCTTCATCACTTTGAGCCAGAGGCAAAGCGGAAATCCGTATCCCCTTTCACCTACTCCAAAGAAGAGCAAGGCTGTTCCATCTGCCAGGAAGGTGACGGCCTCAGTTTATCGGTTTACAAACGCTATTGTGTTTACTATGTTCAAAAGGGCCACAACATCAATGGTGAGTACTGTGCTAACTTGCTGAGGCACTTACTAACGCCCAGGAAAACTAAGGGGTCTTGTTTCACCAGGACAATACTCCGGCTCACAAGTCTTGATTTCAATGGCTGCTGTACCCGAATGTGACTTTGGTTAATCACACTCACGATTTTCCTGATTTGGCCCCATCTGACTATCATCTGTGCCGCAACATGAAAGAACAAATGACTGGGAACCAGTTTTCGCAGTGATGATCACATCATAAATACTGTTGATGACTTTTTTCACCAACTGTATGAAATGTTTTTAACCAATGTGATCCAAGCGCTGCAGTACCAACAGAAGAGGTGTGTGGACCGCAAGGGGGAATATGTTGAAAAACAAATCTCATTTGGTCACATTCATGATTTGTATCTATCTTGTTCAGGCTATCAACTTTCCAGCCGACCTATATATATATATATATATATATATATATATATATATATATATATATATAATATATATATATATATATATATATATATATATATATATATATATATATATATATATATGTATGTATGTATGTATGTATGCATGTATGTATACACACATATATGTATATGCATATATATATACATATATGAACACATGTACAGATACGTATGTATATATGTAAAACATTTTCATCTCTGTTATTAACTGTTAACCCAGTTTGAACTATATTTCGATCTGAAAAACAAGCAGCTTTTGTTCTTAGATGCTTCCTTCACAAAAATACGTATACACACAGAAACGTATGTACGAAAATGAATAAATACACGCACACACACACACACACACACACATACACAGATATATATATACATATATATGCATACATATATATATATATATATATATATATATATATATATAGAGAGAGAGAGAGAGAGAGAGAGAGAGAGAGAGAGAGTGAGAGAGAGAGAAAGAAAGAGAGACAGGGGGAGGGAGGGTTAAGTCAATCTGTATAAATACATATAGGAGACGTATGTCTCCTACTTACAGTCATAAATATCTGTGAATGTATTATTAATTATTTATTATTCAACACTTTATCGACTTTGTTACGACTTCGTCGCTATCGTGACCAAAAATAACAGAAAATCGTAAAACCACATCTCTCATTAAAGGAAAACACTAAATAAAAATTTTAAGTAAAATTAATCAGCTAAATAATTAATTACATACTTCCAACGCAAACGCTCCCTAGCTTCCAAATATGGTTGAGTATGTAGCTTAGGCATGTGCGAAACGTGATGGGGCAGCGTGTGGAATTTTCGTTTCAATGTATTGGGTTATCGGATAATTTCGATTACTTCTTTCCACTGTTATTTGAATTAACATGAACATTATTTTTATCGCAGCGTTTTACGCGTTTTTGTTGTTGCTGTTGTTTTGTTTTCTTCTTTGTCGTATCCTTCCTCTTCAATCTTACTTATCCTGTTTTTGAAATTTGAATAAATTTTATCATTTTTTTTAGATATACGTCGATGGAGTTCCAAGTAGAAAAAAGTGACTGTTCTCGATACTTGCTTCTCTTCGCTTTCACACAAGATTTCATATCTGCCAAAGCCGTTCGAGATATTTGCGCTGCGAACGGTAAAAGCGCCATGACTGAAAGAACCTGCACAGAACTGATTCCCACGCTTCAAGCATAAGAAATTTAACCTCACAGTCTCTCCTTGTTCCAGCCAACTCGTTCATTTCAATGAGAATCGATTTAACGAGCTTATTCACGAGAATGCGTGCCAATCCACTAAAGAATTCGCTCAGCAGATGGAATGCTCTCATCACTATCGTTTCCCATTACATTCAGTCGATGGGTAAGGTCCAAAAATTTGGTGCAACTGAGCCACAGATTCTGAACAAAAGAGACAAACTACAACGCTTTTCTGTTGCCACTAGTTTGCTCAAGCATCCACCGTTCTACTCTACTCAACGTATTCTCCCCACAAAGCTCATTTAGATTATAACCGTTTTAGTCTCTGCCCAAAACTCCGCGAAGAATTTCACTCAACATCGACGTAAAACTGAAAAAGTGGCTCGATGAATTCTCTGAGTCAAGACCCAATGATTTATACCGCCAGGCCATTGATAGTCTAGTGGAATATTGGTAAGAAGTCGAAAACAATGAAGGAACATATGTTACTGACTGATGTATTAAAACTGTCGAAGAAAAATAACGGTCAAGATGAAAGTGAAATCTAAATGAATTTATCTACCAACCTAATAAGCATTCCTTTCGGGTAACAAAGTTCTGTTTCTCGAGTCTATGACAGGAGAGAGAGAGAGAGAGAGAGAGAGAGAGAGAGAGAGAGAGAGAGAGAGAGAGAGTGAGAGAGAGAGGGAGAAAGAGATGGAGAAACTTGCGAAATCAAGTCTGATCGATTTCGATCCCAGCTGGGAGCTATTTCCAACTTTTTCTCGCCATTAACTTTTTCGTTTTATATATATGAATATATATATATCTTCTCCATCCTATTCAGACATATTTCGTGCTGTCTGTGAGTGAAATGAAACAGTAAAATCGTGAATAAATAAATAGATATGTAAATAAATAAATAAATAAAGGAATACGGAGGCTGGGAGGGAAGGAGGGGTAGACAAACATTCTCATAAGTCAATAAGTTTGATCGGAGGTCTGGTGATTGGAGTGGATCTATATGTATGAGTTGGAGTTTGTGTGTGTTGGTGTGTTAGAAACTATATAATATATTGTCCCGATAATGGAACTGGGACTCTGTGTGTGTACACACACACACAAACATATATATATATATATATATATATATATATATATATATATATATATATATGTATGTATGTATGTATGTATTTATATAAGTATATATATATACGTACATATACATATAAATATGTATATATATATGTGTATATATATATACATATATATATACATAATACATATATATATATATATGTATATATATATATATATATATATATATATATATATATATATATATATATATATATATATATATATACATATCAATATGTATATATATATGTATGTATAAATACACACATACACATATATGTGTTTGTGCTTACAAAGACAGATGTATATAGATATAATATATTTCTGCATAAATGCGAAAAACAAATTATTTCGTTTATTTGTTACATAAAACTTACAACCACACTCACACGCACATATAGACACACATACACACACACACATATACATACATATATATATATATACATAAATATATATATATATGCATACATGCACATGCACAAGCATTAGTATATGTGTGTATATGTGGGGTGCATGTGCATTTGCATATATATATATATGTATATATATATACATGCATATATATATATTCATGTATACTTGTATATCTGTATATGCATATATGTGGATGCATGGATGCGTGTAAGTATGTAAGAGAGAAGCTTTGTATGTGCGTATATATGTATGTGTGGTGGGGTGTATTAAAAGTATATAAACAGACGACAAGACTTTCTCGATTGATTGGTGAGAATCGTTTAAGAGCGTGCTTTATCGTTAGAGTGCTGAAGAGAAAGTCTCTATGTGTGAGTAAGAGGCTGTCCGTTGATATATTGTGCGTCCATGTGTGTGTGAGGGTATGTGCGTGTGCGAGCGAGCTATGTATCTCTTTGTGTCTGCGTCTTTGCCTGTGGCTGTGAGTATCCGCGCGAAGAAATACATAGACGCGGGAGCGCACGCTCATTGATTTGGTTCGATTGATTTTTTAAAAGATATAAATTTATATTAGCAAGTTTCGAACGTTACAAGAAAGTATATTTGTGTGTGTGTATTTACACACACACACACACACACACACACACACACACACACACACACGCGCGCGCGCGCGCGCACACACACACATGTATATATATATATCCATATATATACATACACCCCCACACACATATAGATACATTATATATATATACATATATAATAGGTATATACATATGTAAGTATATAGAGGTGTGTGTATATATATATATATATATATATATATATATATATATATATATATACATATATATATATATATCTACACACATACATAAGCCCAAGTAAATGTTACAGATACGTGCATACACACATTCACATCCACGTATGCATACACACACATGCACACACACAGAGAAGCTTATACATGCACGCTAGCATAAAATAAACATACAACCGTAGTGTACACACAACAGAAAAGCAATTAATATAGAAATGAACGCACATGTATAATTTATATATGTATATATATATATATATATATATATATATATATATATATATATATATAAGGGCGAAGACATAACGCAAAAAGGCGCACACATGTTATAGATAGATAGATAGATAGATAGATAGATAGATAGATAGATAGATAGTGATATAGTTATACAAAGAGACGGAGAGAAATGCCATTTAGTAAGAAGGGGTAAAATCACATGTAAAAATAGAAAAGGAATTTGTTAAGTCACAATAAGTAAATGATAATCATAATAATAATAATAATAATAATAATAATAATAATAATAATAATAATAATGATGATAATAATAATAATAATAATAGTAATAATAATAATGATAATAATAATAATAATAATGATAATAATAATAATAATAATAATAATAATGATAATAATAATAATAATAATAATAATAATAATAATAATAATAATAATAATAATAACAATAATAATGACAACAACAGCAACAACAACAGTACCAACAGGAGCAACAACAATAACAACCATAATAACTGTTATTGTTGTGTTGCAGTTATCATTACTATTATTATTACCGCTGTATTTGTCAAATAAATGAGGGAAAAGCAGTAGGAGACGGATGAGGAAAAGTAAAAGGTGATGGAAAGAATAATCTAAAAAAGAGAAAAGGGAGGAAGGTAGATGATGATGATGATGATGATGATGACGTTGATGATGATGATGATGATGTTGATGATGAAGAAGAAGAAGAAGAAGAAGAAGAAGAAGAAGAAGAAGAAGAAGAAGAAGAAGAAGAAGAAGAAGAAAGAGTAGGAGGAGGAGAAGGAGGAGGAGGAGGAGGAGGAGGAGGAGGAGGAGGCCAGCAACAGCAGCAACATGGTATAGGATGAAAAGGAGCTGGAGGAAGTGAGGGAGGAGGAGAAACAGCAGGAGTAAAGCGGGCAACTAAGGGCGGAGGTGAAGAAAATGGATGTGACTCAAGAAAAGGAGACGGAAGGGGAGCAAAAGGAGGAAGAGGGGGAAGGGGAAGAAGAAGATTGGGAGGAAGCTGTAGGGGAAGAAGCAGAAGTGGAGGTGCAGAAGGGGAGTAGGCAGTGGATAGAAGGAGTAGTAGTAGTAATGACGATGATGATGACGAAGAAGAAGAAAGCAGGAGGAGGAAGTGGAGGAGGAGGAAAATATATATTTAAATGTGAGTGAAAAAAACGAATATGTATTGGCGAGGTTATTGATTGATGGTAAAATGTGCACTGGTGTAATCGATTCCAATCGAAAAGTTGCACATTTTGCTTGCTTGTTATTGTTGTTGTTAATTTATGGTAATGGGGTTGAAGGGGGTGTTATGTTTAGTTTTATATATAAGAGTACGTATGCATGCGTGTATGTATAAACATACATACATTTATCAGTCTATACATAGATATACATATACATACATATATGTACATATATGTGTGTGTGTATGTACTTTGTATATTTATATATATATATATATATATATATATATATATATGCTTATATATATTCATATACATGTATATATATATATATATGTGCATATACATCGACACACACACATGCATAAACAAGTGTGTATGTATAAAATTACACCTGTACGTATATGCATACATATATACGTATGTAAGCATGTATGTATGTATGCACAATTGTATATATATATATATATATATATATATATATATATATATATATATATATATTCACATGTGTATGTATATATATATATATGTGTGTGTGTATATATATATATTTGCGTGTGTATGTATATATGCATATATGTCTATTTTTTATATTATCATTATTATTTATGTTTTTATTAACATTTTTGTTCTCCTTTTTCTTCTTTTTCTTCTTCTTCTTCTACTTCTTATTACTCTTATTATTATTATTATTATTATTATTATTATTATTATTATTATTATTATTATTATTATTATTATTATTATTATTATCATTATTATTATATAAAAGACATTATCATTATTATCATTGTTATAACATTACATAAAATTCTAATTCAAAATATAATAAATATACACGGAAAACACATATAACCCCCAAAAAGAAAGAACTATTAAACAGCAAGTGGAAAATAGGAAAATACCAATGAGAACAGCAAAAGAGGTAAACAGAATTATTAAGACTGATTTCCTGAATACGCCAAGTAAATCCTCATTTAAATTCCTCTCCAAGAATTTCGAATAAAGAATATTTGAAAAAATCCACACAAATAATCATTGAGAAGAAATTAAAATAATAAAACTATTTCAAAATCATTCACCGTGTTGTTATATTAGTTGTAGTTGTTGTTGCTGTTTTTATTTTATGTTTTTGTTGCTGCTACTGCTGCTGCTGTTGTTGTTGTTGTTATTATTGTTGTTATTGTTGGCTTCTGGTGTCAGTTGTTCTTGTTTCATTTTGTTTATTTGTTTTATTTTTTGCATTTGTATTTTATGTTTTGTTTTGCTTATATGCTGGTGTATATTCTTATATATATTAATGTCGCCATGAACTGTAAAGTGAACATTTGCATGCATGCATGTGTTTGTACCCACCTCACAAATATGTGTGTGTGTGAGAGAGAGAGAAGAGAGAGAGAAAGAAAGAGAGAGTGTGTGTGCGTATGAGTTTGCGCATTCATACACATATATAAACATATGAATATGTGTGAATAAACATTTGCGTGCTTAAATCACACACACCCGCACATATATATATATGTATTCATACATTTACATACACATACATGTATATACACATACGCCAACATTCACAACACCCCTATATATATATGTATATGTATATATATATATATATATATATATATATATATATATATATATATATATATATATATATATATATATATATATATATATATATATATATATATATATATATATATATACGTACATATATATATATGTGCATACATATGTATATATATTTACATACAGGCACACTTACTCACACACACACACACACACATACACACACACACACAAACACACACACACACACACACATATATATATATATATATATATATATATATATATTGCGTTGGCAAGAAAGTAATTTCGTTTTTTTGCAAAAAGAGTTATGATTTTTATTAATGACTTTGCCAATGCAATGATTTTTTTTCCTTTGGACATTTGATAGCCGTTACTTTTAGCTTACTTTAGCAGTAAATTGCGCGTAATTTTGTTTACAGCCGTTAGTTCAGTGTCGATTTTAACATGGAGTAAAAAAAAAGGAACATTTTGGCTATATTTTAATTTTTTATTTTCGTAAAGGCAAGAAAGCTGTTGGGGCTCACAAAGAGATATGTGAAATTTATGGTGTTGACTGCTTAACAGAATGCACATGTCAGAAATAGTTTTAAAAATTCTCTTC
>NC_142939.1:49311226-49313726 GCF_046866305.1 Octopus bimaculoides
TTCCTTAAATGAATCGAGTTAGAGTGCTATTGCGCGTGATGGTCGTCTTCAATGTTTTGAATTTGGCCAATATTGGCTATTGGGGTTTGAGTAACATAGCCAACCATCATCGATGGATAGGACATCCTCCGCTGGATCATATTCTTCCTCAATACAAGTAGGCACTTGCAAATTATGCCTAATCGAAAGCATAGTTTGCAGTACACACACATATATATATATATATATATTACGGAGATGTACTTGCATAGCAAGTGACTTGCTCTGAGATCGTGTGCTGGAACGGAAACAATTGCAGCGTGGAAGGTGTTTATAAGCCATTTAAAATAACACACAAAACTTTTCAGATCAGCAGCAAGAGTGACAAGTTATCTGACAGGTCTTGGATGGAAGGCCAAAACTACTATTGACAACGAAAAGCACAGAGATGGCAATCATTTATGAAGTAAGAAATGCCGAAATAAAATTCGAGTCTTAACAGATCCATCCATCATATATCATATTATCCCAGCTGCATTGAGAGAGATACATTTCACAGTGCAAGTTGGAAAGGAGCATGTCCCAGAAGAACCAAAGCGGAGGAGCATTTTCCAAAAGTACGAAACACAAAGATTTATATCCTCGGAGCTGTAAGAGACACAGAAGTACAAATTTCATGGGTAGGAGACGCAGAAGATCATACACAAATCTTTACAATACGTACATAAGATCATCAATCCAGAAAGAAAGACAGAGAGTCTGTATCGTTGGGAAGATCTCTACGTTAGGATCATATTATCGTTATTCCATGTGACATGACAATGAAAAACATCTATTTACATGTCATATTCCCATCTTGAGACACGGTTCGGATCGAAACCGATCTGAAGGGTTTCAGACAAATACGTAGAAGACGCTAGGATAAATTGATTACATCCGTCATTTTTGTGAGCGATATGAACCGTATGCGGATTAAATGTTCTTCGTGATATATTACACCTTGGAATTCATTTTTGAAGATGACAGAAATGCTAAAGATAATTACCGTTATCCAAAACCTCTTCACACACAAACTATTAAAGTAACATAGAAGCAAATAGTATACGTTAGTCTTTATATTACACCAACAAAGCAGAAATATGACCTTCTTTCTCTGATTGTAAATCATTGATCTCTCAAGAGAATATACGTTTCTCATCAAGAAACCATAAACGGCATAATTAACATTCTTGAGAAAGTGACCGCAACAGAACTGACAGTGAGGAAATTGAAACCCGGTCGCGAAAAGTAGAACAGTTTTGGTTGAATAATTTTGGATCATTTAGTTTGAAGAACACTGAATTTCTGAACAAAACTTTATTAAAAAGTACTAATTCTAAGGTCCTTGCGAGCAAAGGATAAAAGTAATATTACTACTACTACTACTACTACTACTACTACTACTACTACTATTAATAATAATAATAATAATAATAATAATAATAATAATAATAATAATAATAATAATAATGATAATAATGATAATATCGTCATTATACAACAATAATAATGATGGTTTCAAATTTTGGCTCAAAACCAGCAATATCGGCCTCACTGTTCAACTGGTGTTTATTTTATCGACACACAAATGATGAAAGACAAAGTCAACCCTGGTGGTATTTGATCTCAGAACGTAAAAACGAAAGAAGTGTCGCTAAGCACCTTTTCCGATGCGATAACGATTTTGCCAGCTCGCCACCTTCTGTAACAACAACATCAAAAACAACAACAACAACAACAACAATAATAATGATAATAACAATAATAATAACTATAATAATAAACATTGTTTTCACAGAAACAAGCGAATCCTTGTGATGAAAGGTTTGAATATTACAAAAGGCCTCAATAAGTTATCTTTCACGCGAATACAGCTAGAAAAATAATGATTAAAATATAACTCATTGAAGCCTCACTGTACGCTCCTGTGAAGAAGAACGATCAAAGAATGAACCTTAGTGGCTAACTGATTAAAGCTTCCTTCCGTTATCTATGGGAGGTTTTTAATTTTGAAATCAAAACCTGGATCACTTCAATGTCAAGATGGCTCGTATAAGAAGGATTCTTCGTAGATATACCATCTTCTCAAAAAGCATTATGGACATATATTGTTCTAACCAACTATATATGTTGAATAGCTTAATATGTTACCAACTACCAGACAACTTCTAACAGCAAATTAACTTCTAAAAATTTAACAGAATTGACAATACTTAATCAATAAACTATATAGGTACAAATATTGATACAAAATCATTTCTAGAAGTAGGTGATGTTACAATTCTACTTTTAAAATCTAGCCAATTCTCTTTTAAGCCTAGTAACATTGTCAGTCAGAAAAGGTGTGCAGTTATACGAAAAGTAGTTATACGACAAACCTAAAGCAATGGAAGACATTTACATACAACTAGGCCAATGAAGATTACATGCGTTTCAAGGTCACAAAATTCTGTGAAATCACAGAGAGATTTATCTTCCCTCA
>NC_142939.1:49318726-49331226 GCF_046866305.1 Octopus bimaculoides
ATACACATACTCAGACATATACAAATAGTCACATGGAATATGTGTTTGCACATCAGACCTAATAGCTTGCTAGCGGCTTGTATTATAATTTATAAGAAATTTCACTAAAATCTCAATATGTTTCACAGTGATCCTGTAAAAGAAACTGTTATATTGCAGACGTCATTACGAAAACAAAAATTATAAAGAAAAAAACAAATTATTTTTGGCAATCAGTTATCAAAATTTAGTTTCTACTTATTTTTGTAGTTCTAGTTTTAGAAAGAAATATATTGATTGAGACACTGAATAAAATCGCGTTTCTTCTTCATTATGTTAAGTTCATTGTTGTAGCACAGATTTGCTAGCTAGCGAATCACTGTGAACACGTCTAAGTTACAGAACTGTGTTGTCTGAAAGAAAACGAAACGCAAAAACAAAGAAAGAAAAAAGAAACATTCAGTCAACAAGAGCAACGATGGCAGCTGCCGTGATATATTTCAATGAAAAAATCTGTGGTATTGTTGTGTTCACTGATTTCACTGAAATTAAATGTGAGCTGGGGGGAGGCATGGTTGTTTTTATGGAATTTGATTCGGGGTGTAAAATCAGTGATTTCAGTTAAATTTAATGTGTGGGACGTGGATGTTTTTCACTAATTTCAGTCAAATTGCATGTGTAGGATATGGTTGCTTTTACAATATTCCAAGCATGAAACAAAAGCAAAATAAATAAATACAAAGAAAATTTTTTAAATCACCGATTCCATGAAATTTCATGTGTAGGGTATGGCTGTTTTTACGTCATTCAGAACGGGGAGAAAAAATATTACTAGAGAATTCAATGAAATTGAATGCAAGGGTCGTGGCTGTTTTTACAGAGTTGGAAGCCATTTTTTAAAATATCTCTAATTTTAGTGAAATTAATCTGTGGAACGTGGTGGACTCTTTTTGAGATACAGCGGGCGGAAATATTTGCCGATTTCACAAAAATTAAAAGTATGGAGCATGGTGGTTTTACAGAATTCAGGGCGGGAAATAGATATGACTACAATTCTATGCTGTGCCAAATGAAAATTTTAGCTAAACAAAAACAGAAGAAGAAAAAGGAAAAAACTGGAGATATTTGATATGTGTTATCGGATTTCGCTAAAAGTCGCTTGATCGTGCAGACATAAATATTGATTCACTTTGGTAAAGGACAAGACCAACATGTGTGAAAGAGGGGAAGGCAGTCAGTTAAAATCGATCCCATATATTATTACTGGTATTGTCTTTATTGACCACGAAGTAGTCAAAGATAAAATATATTCTCAACAGAATTTCGATGCAAAATGTTAAGTAATACCAATAAATTTTGTATGGCATTTTCCTCTGGCACTCTACTACTCTTTCAACCTACATATATACACATAGAGACTCGCACACAAGCAACGCATATACATACGTACATTTGTGTGTGTGTGTGTGTGTATGACAGCGATAGAATACAATAGTTATCTATGAGTCATATAAATAGCCACCTATTTATATACACCGTCGAGAAGCATGACGATGTGGATTTTCGTCTGCGAGAAAATCTTTTCATAGACATTTTGTCTAAAAACATAATACATATCGGAGCGAGCAAAAAATAACGTCCCGGCAGCGATTCACGAAAACTGTCTCGCTGCATCTTATATATATATATATATATATATATATATATATATATATATAGGAACAAGATCTCAGAAGCAACTATAATGCTATAAATAATAGTTTCAAATTTTTGCCACAAGGGAATCCATTTTGGAGGAGGGGACTTGTCGATTACATGGACCCCAGTGTTTCACTGGTACTTAATTTATCGACCCCGAAAGGATGAAAGGCAAAATCGACCTCGGCGGAATTTGAACTCAGAAGTAGCGATGGCGATATTCCGCTAAACATTTCGTCCAGCGCGCTAACGATTCTGCCTGCTCGCCGTCTTTTTAATGCTATAAATAATAACATTGACTGGACTGAAAAACCCTTTTGAATGTCGAAGGATTTTCAACCCAATAACTACATGTTAATGTACCAACAGGAAGTGACAACGAAATGTGTGTTGACCAAAAATTCAGATACGACCATTACGTCTACGATGATTACACGTCATCCGTTGCTTTGTCGAACTACGATTACGGTGTTCTTTTTCAAAGTGGTATGATGGTGTTGCTGAAACAAAGTAGACAACGATCCACTGGTAAGAAGAAAAAAATGCTCGGGGATACATAAAGAAAATGTTTTGGGGGTTCAATGAATAAATGATTTTAAGAGACGGAACATACCCGGCAAAACCTCCAATGTGGTGAGTGTAAATATGACCTTTCTTTCTGTGAAACACAAAGATAAGCACTTAAACATTTAGAAACATTACCAAGTGCACAAAAATATTATACATACAAGTATGAATATATGACCAGTATTGAGATGGCTCTTGTCCATAAATAACAAGCGTATTATAGCTATATTGGGCCGAGAATGATGTATAACAACAGAAACCATCAATCCTGTAGTTATCAATATTTCTTTCGAAATCATTCAGAAACGAAAGATTTATGGACAAGACGTTTTCTACTCAGATTACATAACTATATTCATATCTGTAAGTAATGATGTACTTCGCTATGTTACCAAACAACGACGTGTTAAGCTTGGAGATACCACGTAAAGACAGCGATTCGCTTACACGCGATATTCAAATGCAGTTTCTAAGTGAAATAGTACGAATATGCAACGCTATTCAAAAACAGGCGTAGCTGTGTGGTAGGAAGCTTACTTCCCAACCACATGATTCCGAGTTCAGTTCCACTGCGTGGCACCCTGAGCAAGTGTCTTCTACTATAGACTCGGGCCGTCCATCCAAAGACTTGTGAGTGGATTTGGTAGACGAAAAGTGAAAGAAGCCCGTCGTATATATATATATATATATATATATATATATATATATATATATATATATATATATATATATATATATATATATATATATATGTATATATGTATATATATATGCATATATATATATATATATATATATATATATATATATATATATATATATATATATATATATATATATATGTATGTATATATATATATATATATATATATATATATATATATATATATATATATATATATATATATATGTATGTATATATATATATATATATATATATATATATATATATATATATATATATATATATATATATATATATATATGTATATATGTATATATATATGTATGTATTTATGTATGTAAGTATGTAAGTATGTATGTATTTGTGTGTATGTGCCTTTCTGTCTCTGTGTGTGTGTGTGTGCCTCCCAGCACCAATGCTAGACAACTGGTGTTGGTGTGTTTGCATTCCCGTAACTTAGCGGCTCTAAATTATATATATATATATATATATTCAAGATTGAATATGGTACTTATGTGTAGGCACCCGAATATCGCATCCCAAAAGGATAGGTGATTAAAATAAAAAAATAAGCAACACGGATTTCAAAGGTGATTGCAGTACGCACGTTTTTATGGATTTTTATGTATTCTCTCTCCCACTTGGATTTGAAATGTTGCCACATTTATAATATGTCTTTTCTACAGTAATTTTTCTGCATTTTCGTGCAGCTGAAGATTGCTCTTCATATTGCATTTAAGGTAATGCTCGCATTACTTAAATAAATTGAAGTAGCATGAAACGTGCGTACTGCAATCACCTTTGAAATCCGTGTTGCTTATTTTATATATATATATATATATATATATATATATATATATGCATGTATGTATATATATTCGTACATACAACTTCATACACACACACATATCATTAGTATATGTAGGTGTAGTGAAATAAGGTTTTGTCCTTACATATTCAAACGATGATACAACTGTCTTCTCTCCGATATATTCCTGTAACGCTGGATTTAGATCTGTTTACTGTAGTTGTTTTATTATTCATCACTTCAGGCACTACAACTACATAAGGCGATGTTTCTACTTAACCTTGCGTCGGTTTCTTCATCTCATGACAATAACACAGAAAGAACAGAATGTAAAGAAAACACGCGCGCACACACACAAATCTGTGTAGGGGTCATATGTGTCTATACATGCATACGTGTGTGTATGTATGTATGTATATATATATATATATATATATATATATATATATATATATATATATACATGAATGCTTAAATATTTCTATACACACACACATGTATATACCTGTGTATATACGCTCACACACATATATAGATATATAAATATATACACATATATATATACATGCATATATATATATATGTACATACGTACACACACACACACACACGCACACACACACACACACACACATATATATATATATATATATATATATATATATATATATATATATATATATATATATATATGCATGTGTGCATAAATATATTTGTGTGTGTCTTTGTGCCTGTGCGTGTCAATGTTTTGTATGAACGTATTCACACATGCACACACCCATACACTCACATAGATAAATAAATATGTGTGTGTGTGTGTGTGTGTGTGTGTGTGTGTGTGTGTGTGTGTGTGTGTGTGTGTGTCTGTGTGTGTGTGTGTGTGTGTGTGTGAGTGAGTGTGTGTGTGCAAGTTTATACGTACAAACAGCCTTATGCGTTGTCCTCCTGTAAGAAAAATAAATAAAACGTCACATTATTTGCTCGTATTCTTATTTCAATTATCCTCATTTTGTTGTCTTATATATTTTATTTAGTTATTTATTTCTCTTTCTATTTCTTTGTCTGTCTTTAAACTACTTCCAAACGTCTCTAATGAATATCCAAAATCCTTGTTTCACACACTGTTAACAAAGTGACAAACTAACGGCTTTCGTTGCAGTTTTTTTTTTTTTTTACTTTTTCTTGTATACATTGATCTTGTGTTTTGTTTAAACCGAGCTTATTACATGGAAATAACTATTCAGGTCAAACAAGCCGAAGTTGCGCTTAACTTCTTTTTCGAAATGTAAATCAACGTATTTTACTCTTGCTTTCTCATTCTTGCAAGACTGTTACTGCTGCTGTTGTTGTTACGCACGAATTTTGAAGTATGTGAGAACGAAATATAATCCAACCACACTACACATTTAAAAGACAGTTCCATATCCTCCACAGTTGATACTATTGTTCATTCATAGAATTTCTAAGAATTCTGAATATTTTCTATGGTTTTTAATTTTTTTTTTTTTTTTCTTGAAATTTTCGTTTAAAATTGAAAAAGAAACGAAACATGCTTATAATGAAAAATCATGGGGTCGAGAGTTTTTACCGTTTCACTATCTACTGTGGAACCTTTTATTTGTTTTCCTTTCCTTCTTTCTTTCCCTTTTTTGTTTTCATTATTCTCTTCCTTCATTCTTGTCTATTCATTTTTGTTTTTTGCTTTTATATTCCTTTGTTAACGTTTGTTTATCTTTTACTTCTTTCCTTTCAGTAAAATTCGCTATTTTTTTTCTTTTGTCTTATTTTATCTTCGTTTTGTTCCTTTCTTTTGTTCATTGCTTTTCATTGTTTCTTTTTTTTTTTCTAACCTCTTTATCTTATTTTGGTTCACAACGGGATGCCAAAGCACAAGAATTATTGCCAGAATAAAGAAACATGTTCACATTTATATTCCATTAACATTGTAGTAGTAAAGACATCTGTTTGCAGACGTTCAATCTTCATTATGACAAATGTTCCAGTAGTGGAATGGCAGAATCGGTAACGCGATGGTACTAAGTACCTTACCAGAAGCTAGTTACATCTATTTACGTTTTGTGTTCGAATACCGCCTAGGTCAACGATTTTACTTTCAACAGACATCTTCTACCGAACATCATAGCATGAGTAAATGACAGACGAAGGGAACAGAATCTGGAGAATATGAAGACAATAGCAACCAGCAGAAAACAACAGTCAAAAATAAATGAATACATACGTTTTCGGAGACATATGCAGATGGAAAATTTGAAATATGATGTAGAATTCACTTGATTGACAGCTGTATGTTTAAGAATCCTGCTTTACAACTACGCGATTTTGGGTTCAGTCTGTAATGTGTGGCATATGGAACAAATGTCTTCTACAATAGCACCGGGCCAAGCAATGCATTTGAGTGGATTTGGCAGATGGAAACTGCGTGAAAGCCCATTGTGTGTGCATGTATATATATGTATATATATATATATATATATATATATATATATATATATATATATATAGCTATATATAGCTATATATATGCATATATACATATATACCTACTTACATATATATATATATTTACGCATGTGTGTGTATACACACACACACACACACACACACACACACACACATACATATATATATATATATATATATATATATATATATATATATATATATATAGTTGAAATTTTCAGAAAAACAAAAGACGAAGACAGGTGTATAAACAACAACCAGGTGTATTAGTTTGACACTCGGGAAGGTGAGAAGGTCTTTTACGTTTCGAGCCTACTCCTTTCAAAAGAAAGGAACATGAGGAAATAAACATAAAGACAAAAAAAAATCTTTTGGGGTAACAACGTACAGATTATGAGAAAACAGAGAAAGAAAAAAGTAAGTTCAAAAAAGTTCAAAATGTTTCAAACGTCATTGTGTATTTGGGCGATTTTTCATCAACAGAAGAATCCATTGAAATCCATATGTATATCCAGTAAAAAATCCGGGTGAAATGCTGGTGCGTAGATGAGGAGAAGTGCAGAAATTTCAGTTAGACGTAAGTCCGAAGTGTAGGAGGTTAGAACAGAATAAAACTGGTGCGACCACGGGAGCGTACAATATAGGGTTGAAATTTACATATTATTTGTGGGTTGCTTGCTTAACCGACAAATAAATAATATCTATCCACCAATGTGATGTTGAGTACTCATTCTCATTGCTAAATCCGGATTTCTGTTGCCTTAAGTTTCATCCGTAGCAAGTATCTACTGGCTCCGCATGCTGAGCAAATATCGGTCTTTAGCTAAATAGTCATCGCCAGCATATAGCCAGCAGGCTGAATAAATATTCGTTATTAGCAGGGAAGCAGTATTAATTCAAATTAGCAATTTGTATATTACACTTAGTGTATTGGATATTAAGAAAGGTATTATCACTTTGATAAGAAACCTCTGAGATGAGATGGTAAAGAAGACTATGAAACCAATGTGAGAGAGCCAGGAATGTTTAAAAAGAAACAAGAAAATTTTATTCGACGCCATTAAAGACAAAAAAAAAATAGACGAGTAGTTTGAACATTTAATTAGGAAAAAAGAAAGGTTTGAATAAAATTTTAATAGAAGAGAAAGTGTCTGGAGAAAGAGTAAGAGGAAAACCATGGATGGATAATATGAAGAAGTGGAAGCATGAAGACGATGGCGATGATGATGGTGGTGGTGGTGATGGTGGTGATGTTGATGGGGGTGACGATGTACTGATGGTACTAATTGTGACACTGGTGATGATAGCCACAATGGGCAGCGGTGAAAGCGGAGGCGGAGGCGGCAGCGGCCACATCGGCAGTGGTAGTGGCCACAGCGGCGGCAGCGGCCACAGCAGCGGGAGTGGTGGCGGCAGTGATGCGGCAGCGGCCACAGCAGCGGTAATGATGGTGGTGAACTTTCCGACGTACATAACTATGTACAATGATATATTGAAACACATTCAATTGTCTATACAAATTATTTTAAAGATCTAATAAATAATGCCAGTATTGTACTGGCTTTGATCTAATTTTTAAAACAACAGCGCTGTGTCTTTATTAGAAATAAACAGCATTAATGCAGTCAGAGTTACAGAAGCGAAAGTATGCGACGCCAAATACCTTGCTGTAATAGTTACATATTTTCAGACATTGCCATACGTTCAAATAATGCCCGACTCGTTGCAATAAAACAGCCATCACATATTAAATAAGCTAGATATTATCTTCATTAGGGATGTAGGTAACAATGAATTAGCAGGAAAATATACTGGAAAACCGGATATGATGTGGTGACCCTGCTTTCTTACTAATAATGAATATTTATTCAGCCTGCCGGTTAAATGAAAGGATTAAAAACAAGATCATGCAAATACCAAGTTTAGTATATTTTGTAATTTTTACGCTGGGGCTGGAATTTTTGCAGCAAAAGCCATTACCTGGTTTTGTACAGCTAAAATATGTGCAGTAGATATGTGTGTGTGTGTGTGTGTGTGTGTGTGTGTGTATAAGTGTGAGAGAGACAGAGAGAGAGAAAGACAGAGTGTGTGTGTGTGTGTGCCTGTGTGTATGAGTGTGTGTGTGTGCGTATTTATTTGTATGTGTGTGCTTAATATATATATAATATAAAGAGGCGAGAATGGAGCGCAATGACCCAGTGGTTAGGGCAGCGGACTCGCGGTCATAGAATCGCGGTTTCGATTCCCAGACCGGGCGTTGTGAGTGTTTATTGAGCGAAAACACCTAAAGCTCCACGAGGCTCCGGCAGGGGATGGTGGCGAACCCTGCTGTACTCTTTCACCACAACTTTCTCTCACTCTTACTTCCTGTTTCTGTTGTGCCTGTAATTCAAAGGGTCAGCCTTGTCACACTGTGTCACGCTGAATATCCCCGAGAACTACGTAAAGGGTACACGTGTCTGTGGAGTGCTCAGCCACTTGCACGTTAATTTCACGAGCAGGCTGTTCCGTTGATCGGATCAACTGGAATCCTCGACGTCGTAAGCGACGGAGTGCCGGCAAGAAAGGGGTTTACTGATGGCCAGTGGTCTTTCTCTCCTATCTTGTGATGACTGCAACTGTATTTGTCTCTCCCAAGCTGTACTAACAGTAACATGTATTTGGGACCCTTTCTGATGAATTATGTTAATCTTATTGCAGTAAAATCTACAGAAAAAAATCCGGGTTGATTAGGATCATGAAATGTCGCATAACGATTTCCAGCATATTTTTACAGTCAAATCAAGCATTTTCGTTTTGCCTGTGTGGAAATATTTGTAAAAGTCATTTCGGTTCCATAACACGTAGACTACCTCTAACCATTTTCTGGTAATTTCAAACTGTAACTATTCAAATCTATCTTACCAATGAGGTTGTGTGTTTTAATTTTTGACTAGTTTTGTGCCTATGTGTGTACTCTGTCAGTTTTGGTATTGAGAAAAGCCATTCTCGATTAATGAGTCGACAACCATATCATCATCAATCATGTATATATAAATGTATGGCTACGTATATGCATATGTCTCTCTCTCTTTCTCTCTCTGTCTGGCTCTCTCTCTCTCTCTCTCTCTATATATATATATATATATATATATATATATATATGTGTGTATGTATATATATACACACATTCATACAAGCATACATACATAATACATACATGTGTCTGTGCGTGTGTGTGTATATGTTTGTAAATATGCATGTATATACACCTGCATACATATATACACATATATATACAAACATATATGTATATGTATTTATATATATACACCCACACTTACATGTAGACATAGTTATATGTGTTTGTATATATATATATATATATATATAAAAACAAATAGTAAATGAGTATATGCATATATACGTACAGGTATGTGCATACCGACATCCACCTGTATGTATAGGTGCATATCTGGGTACAGGACATTGCAAACAAACGTAGACGAGAACACACGAGCCACATAGAGAACATACGAGAACATATATATATATATATATATATATATATATATATATATATATATATATATATATATATATATATATATATATATATGTATGTATGTATGTGTGTGTACATATATATACATATGCATATACATATGTTTTTTGTGTGTCTATATATTTACACGTGCATACGTACACACACACACACGCTTATATACACATATATACATACACGTACATATATATATATGTGTATATGTATATATGTACATATATGCGTGCGTGTCTTTGTATGTGTATACAAACACATACAAAACATACATGCAAACATATATGTATGTATGTATGTATGTATGTATGTATGGACGTATGTATATAACAACATTGACAAGGGTAGCTCCGGGAATGTCAATAGTTTCCTGGTTTTCTGACTCAATTCTCCAAATCAATTAACTTCCATTTTATTGCGTTCCGCTCGTAGTTAAAGACTAGGAAGATGAGCGTACGTATACCAATATTCTTATTGCTAATACTGAATTCAACTGTTAATACTAGACTAACTCTGCTGTAGTACTCTTTCCGAACTTTCTCGTTCATTTCTGCGCGTGTAAGCTATATCTTATCACTTTCATCTGCTGACAATTATATGCATTTTTGTTTGTTTTGTGGCTTTTTTTTTTTTTTTTTTTGCTTATAGAATTTTTTAATTTATATGTCTCTCTCTCTCTCTCAGGTGCAGGCGTGATTGTGTTTTAAGAAGTTTGTTTCCAAGCTACATGCTTCCAGTTTCAGTCCCGCTATGCGTCAGCCTGGGCAAATGTTGGCTGTTGTAGCCACGAGCCGATCAAAGCCTGATAAATGGATCGAGTTGGCAGAATGTATTTATATATGTATGCATGTATCTATGTATACATGTATGTATGCATATATATATAAATAATTACGCAGCTGTAAGCAAACCAACACCAGTTGGAGTACGGCGGTGGGGCCCAAACACAAACATACAGACACACACGCGAACACACACACAAATATGTAGATATACATATGTGTGCCTGAGTGTGCATGTGATTTTGTGCGTGCGTGTGTGCATTATAATTTACGGTATAAGGGGAAATAAATCGTTTTCCCCTTTTGCTTCTTTCTGATTACTTCTTTTTTTTTTCCGGTTTTACAACCTTCTACGTTTTATATATATTTCCTTCTTGCTTTTCTCGCTTCTCCGCTTGTCCTATTTTTAGTTCGTTGTGCCATGTGAGCAGTGTCTGATGATTGTGCTGGGGCACTAAACGTGTTATAAAACAATGTTTGGCATGCTCTCAGTGCATAAAACTCATAGTAGCACATAAAAACATATATTTGCTTGTTAAATAATATTTATCTCTCACCAGATGGAGTGCTTTTTTTATTGATCTTACCATCACAGAGCATTACAATATATATATATATATGTAGGTATATATTTACAGGTTGCACTGAATGAATTGTCCTATAAATTATGTAAAAATGAAAACAACACTGACATCTCATTTTAACATAAAAATATCCGCCACAGCCTCCCGACGACTTCGGAACCTCCTGTAGCTCATCTGGGCGGTTTTCTTGTTTCAGTTGGTGAATGCTGCCATCATCCTTGCCTTTAGTTTATCTTTGGTGCTACAAGGAGTTTTGTTGGTCTCTCGCTCAACTGTGCCCCACACATCATAATCAAGGGTGTTGCAGTCTGGGGAGTTAAGTGGCCAGATGTTAGGGTGATGTGGTCGCAGAAATTGTCCGACAGCCATGACTGGGTTCTTCTGCTTGAGTGGCATGGTGTAGAGTCTTGTTACCAGACATAGGGTCTTCCAGCAGCCGCCCTCTTGACCCATGCCAGCACTACCTCCTCCAGGTACTTGATGTAGGCCTCTGTGTTGAATCTTAGGTCGTGTGGGAAGAGGAATGGAGGCATAACATCGCCATCACTAGTGACCACTACCAACACCATGATGCTAATTGGACGTTTGATTTTTATTATTCTCGGTACTTGTTCGCAGATTGCAATGTCCTCAGATTGACACCTAAACACTCTGAAATGTTCGTATTGGACCTTCCGGCGCGAATGCCAAAGCAGTACAGCAAGACGTTTCAAATTTCTGGCAGAGTGAATTGCGTTATGATGCTGGTTTTCTTACAGACGTTGCCCAACTGCACCTATTAAATAGAGCACAAAATCAAAAACAAACAATGCGCGTGCGCGAAATAGAAAATAGAAAATGGCGACAATTTACTCATCGCACCCTGTGTAGATAGATAGATAGATAGATAGATAGATAGATAGATAGATAGATAGATAGATAGATAGATAGATAGATAGATAGACAGACAAGCAGACAGACAGACAGACAGACAGACAGACAGATAGATACATAGATAGATAGATAGATAGATAGATAGATAGATAGATAGATAGATAGATAGATAGATGAGTGTGCGTGTGTGTGTGTGTGCTTCAGTGCAAGTCCGTGTGTATTAGTGGGTATGTGAAGTGCCAGTTAGGTATCTCTTCGTCTCTTAAACTTTGAGTATTGCACGTGGAAGGCATAAACTAGTAACCTACATAAACATACTCAACATATCGTATCAATTGCTCTTCTCTGTTTATGCATACGAGCGTGCATACACACGCACACAGACACACACACACACACACATAAAAGCACTCACGTACATACAGACATTATCTATTTGTCTATCTAACTATCTAATTATCTGTCTGTCTGCCTGTCTCACTACTTCTCCTCTCTCTCTCTGTAT
>NC_142939.1:49336226-49338726 GCF_046866305.1 Octopus bimaculoides
ATAACACGAAGTATTCAACGGAATGTGTCAATATTGGACGTCTGCACAAGTCTCATTCAAATCAAACAGTATTCAAACTCTCCGAAAACAAACAAAAAATAGTATAAAAAGAGGGGATAGGATTAGTGATGTGGATGTCTAACACTGAAACGGAAAATCTACTGCTCTATCAAATGCTCTGATGAGGAATTTACGTCTGTGAAAACCCCTGTTGTTTAAGGAGAATGAGAAAAAGTGAATATTTGAGATCTATTAAAACGAAATAATAAATAGGTACCGAATAATCTTCAGGTTATAGAAAATATGCGTATCATTCTTTGTTCACTACATTTCCTATCAAAACAGCAACATCTTATTTATACAGTCAACATCAACACTGTCATTTCATCCGGTGAACATCTTCGCAAAGTGACTATCCAGTGGAAATCTACACAGGGTCCAGCTAGTTGATATCTAAATACTGTGTATACTTTTCGGGTAAATATCTACAAGTTGTATGTCTGTTCAGTCAACATCTAGCCTAGATAATGTGTCTATGTGACCGGTCAACATCTGCACACTGTGCCTCTCTATCTAGTCAATGACAATACACAGTGTCTCCCTTTAGAATCAATATTTACACACTTAGTCTATTCAACATCAGTAAACTGTCTCTCCCCCACATCTCTGTATATATCTATCTATATCTATCCATCTACTTACCTACCTACATACATACATACCTATCTATCTATGTATCTATCTATTGTTGAAGCTTACGTCGAGTCCTCTGTAGTGGTGTTTTGCATTTATAATGAAGTAAGTATATACTTTTTTACTCTTTTACTTGTTTTAGTCATTTGACTGCGGCCATGCTAGAGCACCGCCTTTAGTCGAGCAAATCGACCCCAGAACTTACTCTTTGTAAGCCTAGTACTTATTCTATCAGTCTCTTTTGCCGAACCTCTAACAAAGAGGAGAGAACATGATAAAGCTACAGGTTTCTTTTGCGATAGAAAGTGGTTGTTTTAGAAGAGAGCGCAGCCAGTTCCGAGAGAGATCGGGAGAGAGAAAGAGGGAGTGGGGGCGGGCAGGGAAGAAAGGTGATGGAAATGATTCTTGTACTAGAATAGTTCTATATTGATCCTAGAATAAACGGAAAACGGGATTCGATTTCAAAACGACGGGATTCGACGAAATTCGAACTCAAAACCCGAAGAGCCGGAACAAATACAGTTCTAAAAATTCTGATTGTACCACTCAAGTTTACATTGCCTGTGTGTGTGTGTGTGTGTGTGTGTGTGTGTTTGCATGCTGTATCTTCGCAGCTAACGTCGAAAGATTTAGCTATTCGGTTCACATATACACCCTGCATCTATCCAGTTGGCATCTGTTAATTCGTGCCTCTCAAATCAATACTGACAAGCTGTATCTCTATCTTACCAGCATCTTTGCACTCAAGTTTTGTCCCAATCGATATGTGAAGCAGGGGAAAATAAATAAGATTTATTTAAGATGTAATAATAATAATGGTTTCAAATTTTGGGACTTGGCCATCAATTTCGGGGTAGGGGTTAGTCGATTACATCGACCCCCATTGATCAACTGGTACTCCTTTTATCGGCCCCTAAAGGATGAAAGGCAAAGTCGGCCTCAGTAGAATTTGAACTCAGAACGTAAAGACGGACGAAATGCAGCTAAACATTTTGTACGGTGTCCTAACAGTAATGCAAGCTCACGGCTTTTATTATTATAATAATAATAATAATAATAATAATAATAATAATACATGGAACAAAAATAGTACATAGATCAAAATAGAGACTGCAATAAGGGTGGAGCACTTGCAGAATATAGCACTTCTTCGAACCGCTCGAATACTCCGGCTGGTGCTCGGAAAATAAGACATTTGCCCAAGGTGCCACGCAGTGGGACTGAACCCGGAACCATGTGGTTAGTAAGCAAGCTTCTTACCACACAGACACTCCTGCGCTTATTTGTATGTATGTATGTATGTATGCATGTATGTATGTATGTATGTATGTATTTATGTGTGTATGTATGTATGTATGTATTTATTTGAAGACATACCGACAAACAGACAGAAAGAAAGATCACAAAATTATATTTGAAGAGCACATTAGCAATCCGAAACTGAGTGTCCGACACTCCGTCGGTTACGACGACACGGGCTCCAGTTGATCCGATCAGCGGGACTGCTTCTTCGTGAAATTAACCTGCAAGTGGGCTGAGCACTCAACAGACACGCGTGCCCTTAGCGTAGTCCTCGGGGAGATTCAGCGTGACACGGAGTGTGACAAGGTTGGCCTTTTGAAATACAAGTTCTATACACCGTTGCTAGCTGAGTGCACTGGCGAACAACGTGGAATGAAGTGTCTTACCCATGGATATAACGCGCGTCGGATTTTGAACTCACAGTCTTACGATTGTGAGCTGAATGTCGTATTCCCTAGGGCACGCGCCTTTACCGAAACTGGATTACTACTCCTTACCAGATCTT
>NC_142939.1:49341226-49346226 GCF_046866305.1 Octopus bimaculoides
GAGGCGGAGGGAAAGGAAGGGTGGGGTGGATGAGGGGGATGGGGATGATGGGAGATGATGGAGGAGGAGGAGGAGGAGGGGAGGGGAGGGGAGGGGAGGGGAGGGGAGGGGAGGGGAGGAGGAGGGGAGGAGGAGGGGAGGAGGAGGGGAGGAGGAGGGGAGGAGGAGGGGTGGAGGAGGAGGAGGAGGAGGAGGAGGAGGAGGAGGGTGGAGGAGGAGGAGGAGGAGGAGGAGGAGGAGGAGGAGGAGGAGGAGGAGGAGGAGGGTGGAGGAGGAGGGGTGGAGGAGGAGGAGGAGGGGTGGAGGAGGAGGAGGGTGGAGGAGGAGGAGGGGTGGAGGAGGAGGGGTGGAGGAGGAGGAGGGGTGGAGGAGGAGGAGGGGTGGAGGAGGAGGAGGAGGAGGAGGAGGAGGAGGAGGAGGAGGAGGAGGAGGAGGAGGAGGAAAAGTAGGGGTGAATTTACTTGGCTGTTTACTGATGAAAGGTACAATAAATATCAAAGCCATAGACAAAGTGTGGAAGATCTACAGAGGTAAGAAGGAATGAGAAATAGAGATGAACTTCAGGTCTACATGATATAGAAGCAATGAAAACTGAGGATACAGCCCTCATTCCTAGCGTCTACCGAAGAACCCAACCATCCAACGACAACTGAACGATAAGGCCAAATGCCCCCTCCATCTGTTGTTCTCTGACTTACTGGCATGTACTTAGAGTGATGCCATCTACCTTTGCCATTTTCGCCAATTTCATCAACCTTTCATTAAATTAACTCGTGGAAAGCGCATCGGTCTCCATCTTCACCGTCCTTATCAAGTGTAGTGTGAAGACGTAATGAGGGTTCTACCAAAGTCCCTGCCCCCAGACCTTTCAAACTCGTCCCCCACACTTCAGTTCGACATGAAAGCTGCCTTCCCTGCCAGGTTTAAAGGACAATAGTCGGGCAGCCATCACGGTGGACTTGTCTGATAACCGTCTACGTTGTACACGCGACAGCATCTAGTCGACGTATCTTCACAAGTAAACTAGGCTTGGACATAGAATCGATGCGTGTAGAACGTCATCACTTTACGCGTATCGAGGACGAGCCCACATGTAGAGTTTATTTCGAACCAATTGAACTCCATGCTAGCACAGCCTGTCCAAGGACTTCTGGAAGTTACCCGTTGTAGGTCTAAATCTTTAAGTTCCCTTCAACTGACGGCCCATTTCATTTTTGTGTGCTCAGCGTTTCCCTGCGAACGGCATCACTCTTTGCACAGCTAAATGACTGTAATAATAATAATAATAATAATAATAATAATAATAATAATAATAATAATAATAATAATAATATTTCGTATGTGTATTTCGTGTGCAAGATTCTTGATGTGGATACGTGTGTTGAAAGAAATACAATTAAACCTTGGGAGAGGCATTATGCCAGTAATAAACACACGCACTGGTTCAGTCCTTTATTAATTTATAATAATGAAATAATTTAACAAAAACTATATAAATTAATAAAGGACTGAACCAGTGCGTGTGTTTATTACTGGCATAATGCCTCTCCCAAGGTTTAATTGTAATAATAATAATAATAATAATAATAATAATAATAATAATAATAGAGTATAATAAAAGGTATAATAATAAAAAAATATTCAGACAAAAACACCAGGACTTACAAATATATATAACATACAGAAAATTGCACTACTGGGCACTGCACACATTCTACGCAAAACACTTTCAATACAGTAACCATAAGAGCATCACAGCAAACCACAGCACATACCCAAGGCACACAGAGCTGCGCTCGGTAGTGAAGTGAAAGCACGTTATAAAAATAAAACTACTGAACCATGATAATAATAATAATAATAATAATAATAATATGAAAACCATAGTTGACATTGATGCCACCATAGAAACCATCAAGCAAAAGGTATGTGCTAAAGCTGCCCGCATAGCAAGGTATGAAAAGCGTGTTAAATTCTTCCGAGATAATAACATGTTCAAAAATAACCCCAAAAATTTCTACAGGAAGATAGGGAAAACACCAGTAACAATAAAGTCTGTCCCATCAAAAGAAGAAGTGCAAGAATTTTGGAATAAAATCTGGGCAGAAGATAAAACACACAATGAAAAGGCCCCTTGGATTGATAGAATAGCTACAGACCTAGACTCCTTAGAGGAGCAGAAGTGGGAGGGGGGTCAGGGTAGAAGATATAAGATCTGCTCTCAGGAGGTCAAGCAAATGGAAGTCTCCAGGAAAGGATAAAATTCCTAACTTCTGGTTGAATGCCTTCCCAGAAAGCCATGAACTGCTAACAAAACTTTACAACGATGTTTTGCAAAATCCTAGTTTGATGCCCTCTTGGCTAGTTAATGGTTTAACATTCCTGCTTCCAAAAAATGAGGAAACAAACGAACCAAAAAATTATCGCCCCATAACCTGCTTAACAACAATGTATAAGACGCTAACATCTGTCCTAACCGAGTACACCTATAGTTTTTTAATAGAAAGTAGCATATTCCCTAATGAGCAAAAGGGATGTAAACGTGGATCTTATGGTTGTAAAGATCAGCTACTCATCAATAAGATGATCTTAGAAGATTGTCACAAGCGACACAAAAACTTGTCAATAGCCTGGATAGACTATAAAAAGGCCTTTGATAGCCTACCACATAGCTGGATTAGGAAATGTCTGGAAATGTATAAAATAGCTCCTACTCTGCGAAACTTTTTATCTGTAAGTATGAGATCATGGAGAACCACACTGATGTTGAACAATGACAATGAATCTCTAAATGCTGGAGATGTAAGAATTTCATGTGGCATTTTCCAGGGTGACTCACTATCACCACTCCTCTTCTGTCTAGCCCTAATACCGCTCTCAAAATTGCTCAATGATGCACAGTATGGTTATAAAATATTTGATAAAAATATAAATCATCTCATTTACATGGATGATTTAAAGCTCTTTGCAAAAAATGACCAACAACTCAAAGGCCTACTAGCGATTGTTAAACAATTCAGTGATGACATCAGGATGCAATTTGGCCTTGATAAATGTGCAAAAGCTATCTTTATCAAAGGAAAAATGACAAATACATCTAATGTGAACCTTGACCAGCAAAATGTCATAAAAGAGTTAGAACCAGCGGAGAGCTACAAATACCTAGGGGTAATTGAAGGGGACAATATCAAGCACTCAGTGATGAGGGAAAGGATCAGAAGAGAATGTTATCGCAGGGTGAGAGCAATACTGAAGACAGAGCTGAACGCGAGAAACAGGATCGAAGCGATCAATGCTCTAGCCATACCAGTCGTGACTTACAGTTTCAACATCGTTAACTGGTCAATTACTGAAATATGTAATGTTGACAGAAAAATACGAAAACTGTTGACAATGCATAGAATGCACCACCCTAAGGCAGATATAGAACGTCTTTATCTGCCAAGAAAAGAGGGAGGTCGAGGACTACTACAGCTGACATTATCAATGAAGGTAGCCACAATTGGCCTAGACACCTATATGAAAAACTCTGAGGACTGGATGCTAAAACTTGTCTTAAAATATGAAAGCAAGAAAGCATCTTACTCAGTAACAAAACAGGCAAAGGAATATCTAAGTGAATTCCAATTGCAACAAATTCAAGAATTAGACGAACTAGAAACACCTACAGAAAAAGCTAAGCGCTTGAAAACCCGTGCTAAAATTGCTGCCTTAGCTATTATGACTGAAAAATGGCATGGAAAACCTCTCAATGGCAAATACCCAAAGAGAGCGAATAATGCAGATATTGACAAAGCCCTTACCCACCAATGGTTAATGGCCTCTGGATTGAAATCAGAAACAGAGGGGTTTATCATAGCAGCCCAAGATCAATGCCTACCTACAAAGAACTACCAGGCCAACATATTAAAGAACGGCAGCTCCCCATTATGTCGTATATGCCAACAACAAAATGAGACCATCGATCATGTTGTCTCCATGTGCAGTCTGCTTGCGCCTACAGAGTATCTCAACAGGCATGATAGAGCTGCACAATATATTCACTGGGTAATATGCAAAAACCTGGACTTGCCCCATGATAAAAACTGGTGGGAACACAAACCACCCCCAGTACTTGAAAATGATCACATTGCACTCCTCTGGAACTTCACCATTCAAACTGACAGAAAGATAGACGCAAATAGGCCAGACATCATACTGAAAGACTTCAGACAAAAATCATGCCTCCTCATTGATATGACTGTCCCAATTGATATAAACGTATCTGTCAAGACCTACCAAAAACTGAGCAAATATAAAGATCTTGAAATAGAAATTAGCAAAATGTGGAATCTGAAGACGAAAACAATACCTATTGTCATAGGTGCCCTGGGAATGACAGCGAAACGGGCTGATTACTACCTAGCTCAGATACCAGGAAACCCCAAAATGGCTGAAGTCCAAAAGATAGTGCTCATGGGAACTGCCCATATCCTACGTAAAATACTGTCTATGTGATCTCAAATTTTAAAGCAAACATAATTTTCTTATGGTTTCTTAAACATTCACTTGAACAAAACTGTACAAATCCAAATATATGGTACCCTAGGCATAACACCTACATGAACTTCTAACTTGTTGTCTCTTGAGGTCTCTGGGTGAGACTTGGATCCAACTTGTACAAATGCAAAACAAAAGTCAAACATAAAATAATAATAATAATAACGACCACATATCCGAATGCATCATCGAAAATGAGAATGCAAAGATCCTGTGGGATTTTATGATTCAGTGCGACCATGGGATAGAGAATAGGAAGCCAGACATAGTGTTAATTGAGAAAGAAAGCAAACTATGCTGGATCATAGATATAGCATGCCCAGCTGACAACAAGGTATGCGATAAGGAAGAAAGAAAAGTCGATAGATATGACAGGTTAGCTTGGGAGGTTAAGCAGTTGTGGTCGATGTAAAAAGTGGTGGTAGTACCAATAATTGCCGGAGACCTGGGAACAGTGAGTA